>NC_056731.1:1697208039-1697318039 GCF_019279795.1 Protopterus annectens
AGCAGGGGGTGTGGGGGTGCAGGGGGGCTTGCCACCCTGCTTATACTTGGAGAAAAGTAATATGGTTTGTCTTGTACTTGTTTTTGTATCTACTTCTGCTGGAATATAGTAAGTGTTGGTATCCTGTGTGTTTTCAGTATTCTGAGATTCAGTATTTTGAGTTTTCAGTCTTTTGAGCTTTCAAGATTTTGGTTTGAGTCTTTTGAAATTCAAGATTTTGGGCTTTCAGTCTTCTGAAGTAAATCCATATATGGGTCTACTTTACATGATCGAACTTTCAAATGTTTGACTTTCATATGGCTGAGACCATATCATCGAACATTTAAAAGTTCAAACGTAAAAAAAAAAATAAATAAAATAAATGTTACTAGGAGGAGGGCAAACCCCCCTGCACCCCCATGCTATTTAAATATACCAACTCCACAATCGCACTACATTGCGGAAAAGGGAAATCTTCCCATTCCACATTGTATGGAGATCTCCAGTCAGACCTTTCAAACTTTTAAAAGTTCGATCATGTGGTCTCGGCCATATGAAAGTCGAGCTGTTAAAAGTTCGATCATCTGAAGGGGACCCATATATATATATATATATATATATATATATATATATATATATATATATATATATATATATATATATATGTCCCATTTTCTGCAGGTGGAGGTGTTGTGTCACCACCTTTCTAGATTCAATGCAACTCTCCTACCTCCCTCGACAGTCATGCCTGATTGTCACAGGTCTCTCACATACTCCATCCATCGCTGTTGGATGCCCTCATTTTGTCTTTCCTTCTTCCTATCTGTCCGAAACCTTCTTCACCAGATTGTATTTTGCTATCCTGTAGATGTGCCTTAACTACTGTAATCTGTTCTTTTTGACTGTTTCTACAACTCGATCTACTTGGGCTTCTGCTCTCATGTCCTTATTTCTTCACCTGTTTCACAATACGCATCCTACTATCCATCTCAAGCACTTCATCTCCATCACCCTGGCTTCATCAACTGCTCTGCCTTCATTCCCCAGCTTTCTCTACCATACAGAACTACTGATTGCACCACTGTTTTATACACCTTACTTTTAATTCTTTGGCATTTTTCTGCTACACACCATCCCTGATACTCTGTGCAATTTGGCTGCAGCACTTCTGATTTTAGCTTTGACCTCCTCATTCACGCTTCCCTTCTTCTCAACCACCCCTCCCAGATACTTGAAGTCATTAATCTGTACCACTGCTTTCCCTTTTGTCTCAATTCTTAACTTCCTTTGATTTCCCCATTTGCTGCCATCGCAACAGTTTTATCCATACTCAGTTTCATCCCCTGTGCCTTCAGTTTTGCATTCCATTCATCTATCATTTGCTGAAGTCCTTGTTCAGAGTCTACCTCTAATGCGACATCATCAGCATACAGTAGGTTTGTTGATCTGTCCCCTCCACCCTGTTTGATAATGTAGTCCATCACCTGTATGAACAGCAGTGGGCTTAGAGATGAACCCTAATGCACAACCACTCCTACTGGGAAACCTTCTGTGAGTCTGAACACTGTTTGTTCTTGTGTAATTGGGTTCTTGTGCATAGCCTGCACTAATTCTCCCACTGTTACCTGGACTCTGAACCATCACAGGACTCATTAAATCAGCTTTCTTAGGACCTTGTTGGATGCTGGCTCCCAGACTAGGAATGCCAAATTGAACTCTTTCTTCATCTAAAGCTTTTTGTCAACTATCTGTCTTACTGAAAACATTGGGTTGGTTGTGCTGCATCCTGATCTGAATCCAAACTGCTCATCTCCCATCTTGCTTTCTACTACTCTGTGTATTCATTTCAAAATCACTCTCTCCAGGACTTTCATGCAGTGTGACGGGAGTTTTTAAGATTTATATTGTCCAGAGTTGGGAAAGCCCCCTTTGTTCTTGTACACTGGGAGTAGAATGCTTACTCTCTAGTTATCTGCACTATACCTTTCTCTCTATATTGCTATGAGTACCATCTGGAGCCACTTCTCCCCAGCTCACCCAACAGCTAGATCATATCTGCTGTGACTTCATCTGAGCCTACTGTTTTCCCTGACTTTATTTTCCCTAGTATTGTTCTTACTTTTTTTAAAATTTCTTCAAGCCTTTTCGGTTTCTAATACCATGATGGGAATAGACCACATTCCTAAGTTAAAGTACAACTAAAGTTCATGAAATTAGTATTGCTTCAATCTTCTGATGTTAGCCAGATGTGCTCTTCTCAGCTCCCACAATGTGCCTAGTAATATAAGACCCGTTGCTCCTATTACTACTGGAACAGTCTAGATATCTTTCTTCCACATTGCTCTTGTTTCTGCATGCAAATCATTATATTTTATAACTGTGCCTCTCTCTACACAAGACACTGTAGTCACTGGGTGTAGTGATTTCAGTGATCAGTGCTACTTTTGTCTTCTTTTCATGGACCAGTACATCTGGTTTTCTCACACCAATCTTTTGAACTGTTGGTATTGGGTGATCTCATCTGATGTAGACTTCAACATTTTCTATGATGCTTTGTGCCTCATGTTTCCAGGGTTTTTCAGCTACTTCAGTATTACAATGTTTGCACAATCCCCATTCCAACCGTCTTGCCACATTATTATGCCCTTCTGTATACAGTCCTTTTGCCATTAGTATGTCACAAACAGCAACAAGGTGTGCAACTATTTCTAGTTTTGTTTTACAAAACCTACATTTGTCTGTTTCTCCCACATGTTCAATGGACTTTGTAAACCAACAAGTGCATAGTCTACTATCTTGGGTTGCCAATATTAACCTTTCATCTTTTTGGTTTGAATTCACCTCTCCTTAACCATTCCTGTGTTTGATCTAATTCAACACGGTTGTTCTAGGAGTTTTCTATACTTGAACTATATTGATGCATTTTCCCAATTTCTTGCCATCTCATCTGATCCTTCATCTTATATTCTTTCTTTTGTTTTTTTAGCACATTCAGTTGCTACCTGATTTTTTATCTACTTCTTTTTTGATTTCCATTCCCGTTTGATGCTGATATGCTTCCGCTAGACTAAGCAAGGAAGTCATCTTAGATTTATTCTCCGCATATTTCAAAACTTTCACTATGTTTGGGTCTTGTGAGGTTAGCAGATAAGTATGCAGCCCCACGACTGCAGATCTATGCATGTAATCAATTTCAAGGAGGCCCACACCTCCTTCGGAATGGGGAATATATAATCTTGGTATGCATTGATTTTTATAAATCATTTGATGAGCATGAAGCAACCTTCTTGTTTTCTTGTCTAATCTATCCAACACCTTTTGGGGCCAGTCAGTCACTCCAAAACTATAAGTTAGGACAGGAAGAGCAAACTGGTTTACAGCCTGAACTTTGTTCCTAGATGTCAACTCTGTTTTCAGGATTAATTTAAGTCTTCTAAAACATTTCTTACTGAGTTTTATTTACATTTGTTCATGTCTTATTGTTGATCCTTCATCAGTTCCCAAATATTTATGCACTCCCTCTTGAACAAGTTCTTATATATCACATTCTTGTCCCAAACTGATGTTCTCTTGGTGCTGCAGCTTTCCTGCTTTAAAGCATCCTTTTGTACATTTATCAAGACCAAATGACATTCTTATACCATCTGAAAAAGTTTTGACTACTTGCAGTTGTGCTTTCAGTTCCTCATCTGATGAGCTATACAGTTTTAAATCACCTACAAAAAGAAGATAAGAAGTCTTTACACTTAGTTGCTTTCTGGGAGCCAAATTACAGCCATGACCTTGTCTGTTAAGCAGACAGTTTAATGGGTTAAGGGCAAGGCAAAAGAGCAGCGATGACAGAGAGTCACCCTGGGTTATCCCCCTTTGAATTTTTATCCCTGGAATAATAATTTGTCTTTTATCATGGCCTAACTGCAAAGTGGTTTGTCACTGTTTCATGGTTGCTGTGATGTAGTTTATCAGTGTAGGGTGTATCTTATACATTTGTAAGCACTCTTTTATCCATGAATGTGGGATACTGTTAAATATTTTTTTGTAGTCGATCCATGCCATACTTAGATTCTTCCCCTTTTTACAGTTCTCCACAATAACTTTATTTAACAACAAATGATCCTTTGTTTCATATGACTTTCTTTTATTACCTTTTTGTTCTATTGTCATAATTGAGTTTTCTGCATCAATTCCAGTGTATTGTTTATACATTGTCGGAAGGCAAGTTATTGCTCTATCGTTTTTAGAGTAGCTTGCAGATTCACTCTTTAGTAAGAGCATTGTTTTTCCTGTTGTTATCCAGACTGGTGTCTGTTTGGGGTGCACATATAAATTCTTACTCATGGCTAAATCTTCATGCAAAGATGTTAATACTTTTAGCGAGAAGTTAGGTACTGCATCTGGGCTTGGGGTTTTCCAGTTAGAGGCTTTTCTTAACATTGTTTCAGTCTCTCTGACTGTTACTTCATCCCATTTCATATTCTGTCCATTTTGGAGTCTAGTCCTATTCCACATTTAGAGGAGAATACCATCATGGGATGGTTAGGTGATGGTATAGGTCCTGCAGCACTACATCCTCCATGCCAGTTACCAGTGTTGAGAGCATTGCAGTGCACTGTGGCACAGACACAGATAGAGTGTATATGCTGAACATTTCCATGTTGTGTCCTGCTGTTCAGGTTCACAGAATACACCATCCACTGTGCCAGCTGTGGATTTTGCCATTGACATTCTTCATTGGGGCCACTCCCCATAGACAATGAAATGCACTGTTGGCACTCTTACCTCCTAGGGGTGCCCTGGATCTCTCACAGAGACATATGCACAGTGCAGTGACTTATGCCGGAGGGGTGTCCACAACCACAGATGCACACACACACGCACACACGCACACACGCACATGCGCACACACACACACACACACACACACACACACACACACACACACACACACACACACACACACACACACACACACACACACACACACACCCATCACCACCACTACCCATCTTTGTTCAAGCACACCACATTGGTACTGCAACCTCATTCCTGAGCAGTCTTTCCAGCTTGCAGCACACACCTGGCCATGACACACTCTATCTCTCCCACATTAACAGCTTCCCACCCACAAAGCCCATAGCAGAACACCTGTCACCGTGACCTTCTCCATTCTTGCATATAATGACAGCTATGCCCTGTCCTCAGTACTCTGTTACCAGGGTAGACTATGTCTGATGCACAGTGTAACCAGTCCATGCACAGTATAGCACAGCCTTACTATAGTATTGCATACTGCATTGTTACTCTTTGTTATATGTAATCTTGCCCATAGTTATAAACCAAGGATATCCTCACCAAGGATATTCTCTTCTGCTAACTCTGAAATGGCCTCTGTCCCAATGACAGTGCAATGCTATATTTGTTTGCATACCAACATGCTGTGTAACAATGTACATACAGCAAATATTTTGTTGAATGTTTTTGGATTGTACTGCAGGCTGCCTGAAGAAACATCTAAACAGTGAAAGTAGGCCTTCATCTATCTAAACACATTTGATGATGTTTTTTGTTCTGTGATAGGACAGTGTTTATGCATTATCTGCCTTGTTGCGTGGGTTTCTTATTGGTGTCATGAGCCATGGCTCCAGGACATACCTGGCATAAACAATATGATGCCCCTGAGGGAAGTTACCTCTCAAACATTGCTGATATATGTGCACACCAAATGTAGAAATCGTGGGCACTGCCTGGGTGGCACTCTAACTTATTGTGTATAATGCTATGTGTGCTAGAAACCACCTGGCGGCTGACGGAGTAAAATCCCTTATGTTTGATACACAGTTGTCTCTGTGTCCCAGGTGGTCTGAGATAGCAATATGTGTGCAGTCAATGGCATCCAGTACCTCCAGGAACTGGACTATTTCATAACATGCCCACATGGTGTTGTTCCTATCTGCCATGCTATGTACGAACCACATATACTCCTCCAAATGCTATAGCATGGTGTCCAGGAAATGATGCAGATGCCTGGAATAGACCACTGTGTCCCTTGTTGGTTACTGAAACGTTTCTGTAGCTAGGCTTTTCAATGCTACACATACCTTGGTGTCCAAAAGAATAGATATTCCATGAATTGCATGAGCCCACATGTGAGGGAAACACATCTGTACCAGCTCCTACACATTGTCTTTGTCCACATAGTGGTTCATTATTTCTTTGTCATGATGGGGATGAAATACTGGGCAATGTCTGATCCTTCTGAAATGTAATGGATGACAATGTGCACCTTCATGCTTACTGGCTGTGAGGATGGTCTTATATATATATATATATATACATCTGTGCTAAATCTGCTATTACCCCTAATATTATATTGTGATCATTGTCTCCTTTCACCAAATTTATGGAGTACAGCTACACTGGTGATCGTGACTCACATAGCAAGTTTTATACATTTTGAATCACTCTGCCACATTGCATACTATTATTTACATTTGCCATCACCCTCATTATAGTAATATTGTTAATTTCTACCACATTATATGCTCATTTGCACACTATGTTGGCTGCAATATTTTGTTGCCTTGCACGACCATAATACATGTGTTTCTGTACTGGCCTCACCCTTTGTGGCACCATTCATCATGCAATTTCTCTTTGTGCACTGTGCTAATTGTTTCTGCTTCACTGGTATTATGATAAAGGGAAATTATGTTGATGGCTAATAAAATTTAAATGGAAAAGTAAAACATGTATGAAAGAATGCAAAAGACATATAAAGAAATTATGGACTGGCTGAGGTCTTGTGGATGCTGTTGCTGAATAATCTTCCTGCTAAGAGTCAAATGAGGTACAAAGTAATAAAGGAAAAATATTCAGTGTCAGACAATTTGAAAAACAGATTAGGAAAGATAATTGAGCATATTCTTTCCTGAATATTAATGTAGAATATCTGCTGCTTTGGATTTTTTAAAATATTTATGTAGAATAGCTAATTGTTTGGAGAGAGATAGACATCACAAAAAGATTTAATGAAGAGATATTTGAAAACGTTAGCACGAATATGATTTTGTATACAGACTATGTGAGGAGTTATACAGAGCATTTGAAAAAATACAGACTTTTGATAGAATGCATTTGATTCATGTGGACGGAGAGATGAAATGTTTTCATAATTAGATAAGGAAAGTGTAAGAAGTACTAAACGGGCACTAAGTCACAACTATGGAGTAAAGGGAGAAAAGTTGAAACAACATGGCTTTGAAAAAAAATTTATTTGAATGTTTAAAGTTTATTCATATAAATATACAAATCTTGAAAATATGTTGGTAACGCACAGTACAGTACCTTTGCCCTTCCTATAAGTCCCATGGAATCTTTCCCATCTATCTGAGCTGCCTCTAAATCAGACAAATGGAACTGCTGCTTAACATCTCATATAAAGGGCAGCACCTCAGGAGTGTAGACTCCCCCATATGCTGAACTGTAGTGGCAGCACTGCAAAATTAATCCAACTACACGATTTATTTTTATTTATTAACCGGGAAAGTCCAACTTGGAACAAAGCCAATTTTCAGTGGAAGCCCGGGGAGAAACACTCCTGATGCATATTTTTGAAACATGAGAGGAAACTGGAGCACCCCCACACGAATGTAGGGAGGACATGCAGACTGCACACAGAAGACACTGCAGCTGAGAATTGAACCAGAGAACCTCTTGCTGTGAGGTGACAATGCTACTGCTGCGACACTGTGCTGTCCGAGATGTAGGAATAGAGTCTAAATTTTTCTGATTTGCTAGCATTAAAAGTAAGCATACTATATTTTTAAGCTTTTGACACTCCTGGAAAACAAAATTGAAAAACAAAAAAAAAGAAATAAGCTGTATCCTCAGTATAACAGGATAATACCTGCATGCTGCATTACGGGTCAAAGAGGACCAGTCAGCCAACTATTTTCTCATATTTTTACTAGATTACCAAACAGAAGCTGACACAATGTAAAGAAGTGAACTGATACAGGAACACACACAGTGATTCCATCTGTTCAGCAGTCCCCTAATGGAAGACAGAAAGATCCTTGGTATATCATTGTCATGCTAGGATAGTGAAAGAAACATAGGCCCTTCTTCTGCCTGAAAAGGTTGCCTACAGTGCTTCAAGGGTAGTCAGGGAAAAAAAGGAAACAAGAACCCACTAGTTAGATGATGTTGTCTCTGCCTGGAAAGAGTGTGCAGGAGCCCAGAAAATGAGGTTTATTTAGCAGTCCAACCTAGCTGCCTAAAAAGGGGACAGAAACACAGTGCCAAATTTCAGAAGAGACCATGCTCAAGCCCAGCATGGTTGCAGTTCATATTTTCTTCTCATCAGTATGGTCACTCTTCAGCAGTTTAATTCTGAAACATTTGAAAGATATGATTGATGCAATCTTGAAATTTTTTTCAGTTTCTTGTATGCTTAGAATTTGTAACACATGTATTCATTCAGGACAGACCACAAGTGTGCCATCTATCGTTACTAACATCTATTCAAAATGATTTGTAGAATGGCATAGATGGAAGTGGGCAATTGGACAATTTACAGTTTTCTAAGATGTATTTTGATTACATGGACTGTTTATAAGAGAGATTCTGTGAATCTTAATTTCAATATCTCCCCAGGTCAAAAGCAACACTCAACTGAATGACAAAGGTAGGACATTTATCTTGGCTGTCACCAAATATGGTTCATCTAGTGATTCCACTGTCAGAGGGCAGATAAATAAGGCACCATTGAGATATTCAGGGACATAACTCCTCTCAAAGTGGGAGGGGATATGGTCAGGTGCAACAGTGATTCCCCTCCTGTGGTAGGCATGGTGAGGGAAAGATGCAGTAGCAGCTGAAGGACATGTTGATTAACTCATGGCTGGAAGACATCTAGTTCTCAAATACTAGGTAAAGGTACATGCCTCAATTTTTCCTTCCCAGAGTTTTTGGTCAAAAATGGGTCATGAGCATGGTTTAGAGCCATCATGGTGTCATACAAATCCCAGCAACCTATCTCTTAAAAACAGGCATTTAGAAAAGAGGGTGAAGAGAAAGGAAACCCATGATATCAGTGATGACATAGGGTTTCTACAGCTCAGAGACTCTGTACTAAGTAAGGTACTTTTGCAGTCTCCAACTATGGATTCCATTTTGTTTGAGACCTCTGGCAGGACTGCTCTGTAGGCACCCACACCTACAGTGTCTGGCATGTCATCCTGGATCAAAATCCCTGACATACTTTCAATGGCTACTAATCTTTTAGCCACCATGGGCTGCATTTGTATTTCTGAAGAGAAAGTGGAATCACTAAAATGTACATTTGCAAGGAGGTTGCTAGGAATGGCATTAAGGTTTTGGTTGCTCTTCCAAGACTCAAGACCTTAAAGATGACCATCTCTGGACATAGCAGGCCCAATGCACTGAAGCCTTAGCAAATGCAACCAAATTGCCTCAGCCTAGTCTAGGCAGTGTTTCAACCCAGCACCCTCATTTGGATGGGGAACAGGAAATTCATCACTGGTTTGGCACCTATGTCGCTAATGGACACAGGCAGCCTGTAAATACTTCATCTCCCAGGCCTCTGTTTGTAAATGTTTCATCTCCCAAGCTCCTGCTTATACTAATCAAGGATACCAGAACCTGTCAGAGATTTGGGATGCATGACTAGGATTAAAAAGGTCCTAGTGGTCATTAGCCTGGTACACACTTATGAACCTATAAACAACACCTCCCTGCCCAGGCTTCAGCTTTGGATATGTTAATTTGGCTTGGTGTAGCCTTGATGTCTTATTTGAAATCTGAGAGGTCTGAGTCAGATATGCCATCAGTAGTGGGAGTTCCTTTTAAAAAGAGAAGGGTGAACCACCCTGAGGTAGAATCTGATTCCTCTGATTCTGAGACCAATGCACTGGTCTATGTGGGCAGGTTTCCATCAGCCAAGGCTCTAGGCTGAGATACAGAAGGCAACTCATTCTCTGCTTCCAAGCCAGTGGACTTCGATTTTGGTGACACTCTCCACAAAATGAAAGAAACCTTTCAGAGGGATTTCAGTAAGTACTCCAAAGATGAAAGGTATAAGGCATCCATAAGTCTCCCTGAACCTAGGCCCCTGGCTGTCTCTCCAGTGCTAGAGGTCCTGGAGGATGTATTTCAAAATGCATCCCTGGAGCCTGACTCCCTTCAATGTGCTCTTAGAACACCCCCCATTTTTATTGTGTCAAGGATTCCCACCTATATAGAAATATTTTATTTGTTCCAGATGTGATGCCCCTTGATCCTCACAAAGCAACAATTTCTGCTACAACCAGAAATTGCATCACAAATGAAAACAAGAGGACAGCTCTACACAGATTTGAGAAAAAAAGTGTAACTTGGCTTTTACCAGAGATTTAAGTGCTTGAAACTGCCAGTTCCACATCCTGTCTTACCAACAGACCTTATTGGAGCAGATGAGGACCAAGGTGGAAGGAATGAAAGATAAAGATCTAAAGCAGTTGATAGACCTTAGTGATCTTTCTTTCCAGGTGGCTAAGCACTCCAAGAAATATAGATATGATGCAGTAGATGCATTCTTCAAGGCAGCAGTCATAAGATTAGTAATTAGGACATGTGTTTGGTTGAGGACTTCCCCCTCTTCTGGAGAATATAAAATCCCTAATGTCCCTTGATATAAGAATTTCATCTTCAGATCCCCTGTACAAAAATGTACAAGAAACTGGAGTAGAATGGTAGAAATACCCAATTTGTTAGACAGATTTTTCATAATTTTGTGCTGACGTATAGCAGGAATTTACCAGCCAAGATCTGTTCTTCTAACCACATACCAAGTCTGGCAAGGGGAAAAAATGTAAGTTTAAAAAAGAGTGGCAAGCTAAACATAAGTAGACCAGGGCCTTCAGAGCTGAGACCTCCTCAGAAGATCATCCATGAGTCAGACTGGCAGCTTCCTTCTCTTATGCCAGTCTCAAACCCAACACCCTCACCCTACCCTACTCAAAACAGGGGGGCACATGATTTTATTAAAGACTGTTGCTGGTACCAAGAAAAGAGGGTGCATGGAGGCCTGTCTTGGATATCTTCCATCTTGACTAATTTCTGAAAGTACTAACATTCAAAATACTCACCTTGAAGTGTCTGTTGCCCCTGATTCCACAAGTAGCATTCATGGCAAACCCAGATCTAGAGGAAGTGTACATTCACAACCCCATAAGCAAAAAGCACAGACAACTTCTAAGATATGCAGCAGGGGGACACCATTATCAATTTAAAGCCATATCGAGAGTAATCACAAAATATCTGACAATGGTGATAATCTTCTTCAGAACATAATCATTAACATATTTCTGTATGTAAGCATTTGCCTTAGCCTAGCAAAAGCTTAACAGGGTGCCTTGGATGCCTTGAGCTTCACCCTAAAATGTTGTGTAGAACTGGAGCTGACAGTAAACTGAGAAAATCCTCACTCATTCCTTCTAACAGAGTAACTTTCTTGGGAGCAAGTCTGGGCACTGTTTGATGCATGGCCTTCCTCCCCTAAAACAAGTAAGAGATGCTTTTAGCTCTGTTTTCCAAAACATTTCCACAAAAGAAAAAGACCACAATATTTGAGTACCTCAGATTACTAGGATACATGGCAACATGTATTCTGATGGTGCTTTGGACATGCATATACATGTGAAAGCTACAATGGTAGTTAAGAGGTTGGTAGAGCCAACATCTCCATCATTTGGAAGAAATAGGTAGAGCCGACAGCTCCATAGTTAGTAAATCACTGTTCCCTTACTGCCATGCATCAGCAAATAAATCTTATGGAGGACCCACTATTGCATCTTGAACAAATAAATGCCCTTCAGAGAAATGAAGCATACTATGACAGTAACAACAGATTCCTTAGATGTGGGTTGTGAAGTTCATATGTAGGCAGTGGGAAGTCACCAGGTACAGGGATCTTGGCAGCATAGGATGATGAGAAAAGCCATAAACATCAAGAAAATGATGGCCCACATTCTGGCTCTCAAAACCTTGTCCCCCATCATGAAAGAGAGAGAGAAAGTTGTTCAAGTACAAACAGATAATACCAGAGTGGTGTGGCACATTAACAAGAAGGAGGTCACCCTTTGCTACCTGCTGTGTAGATTAACCATGCAAGAATGGCAACCTGCAGTGCAGAAGGGAATTTCTGCAAAGGCAGTATGAATCCCTTCAGACCAGAATGTGGCAGCAAACAAGCTGAGTAAAACACAAGCAGATCCCCATGAACGGATGTTATGCTAAAATGTTTTTAAGATATTTCCAGCAGGTAGGGTGTGTCATAGATAGACTTATTTGTTTCTCATCTCATCAAGCAGTGGAGACAGTTTTGCTTAAGAGTAGCAACTCTAGGAGCCCAGATGAGAAATGCTGTCTGCCTGTAATGGCAGGTCTAGTTCGCTATGCTTTCACCCCTACACAGAATTAACCACCAGCATCTTGACAAAAGTGCAGGAAGAAAAAACAAAAATGATCTTCATAGCTCCATTTTGGCCAAGGCAGCACTGGTTTCCCTCTCCTACAGAACATGGCTAGAGGATGATATGAAGCACTGCCTCAGCAAGTGGACCATCTAACATAGAACGAGGGGCCCCTGCTTAGACACACTGAGGGTGAGAGCTTGGATGATCTCATTAATCCTTGGAAGACACAAGTATTCAAAGAATGTGCTAAATCTTATGAAGGAGGTTAGGAAACCCAGGACAAGAAAATCATACCCGACAAAATGGAAATGGTTCTCCTTTGGGTAACAATCCAAGGATTTATTTAGACACCAGAAAGGCTAAGATGGAATTGGTCCTGGAATACTTATCAGACCTCTACAAATCTCACTTAACTTACACATGCATAAAAGTTCATGCTTCTGCTATTTCAGCTTGCCTACCCATGAACCCACCTCCATACTTTAGACTTTCTGTTAAGCAATTGTTGAGGTGAGTGACTCATCTTAGACCACTCAATTGACACATGGCTACAACATGGGACCTTAACTACGTTAGAGAAATTGACATACCCATCCCCCTTGAATCAGTAGTGTCTTGTCTGTCCAGTTTCTCTCTTGGAAAACACTGTCCTTGGTGCAATCATCATCAGCAGATGTGTTTTGGAACTGCAAGCATTAATATGCAAACAACCCTTCTTAGTGTTCCAGCATGCTATTGTGACCGTCACCTTGCATAGCAATCCCTCTTTTATGCTTAATATGGATACTTAACTGATCTTGAATCAGACAATTCAGCTTACAGTATTTTCCCTAGATCCCAGAATTCAAGTAGGATAGAGAACCCTGCATTCCTTGACTGTGCACAGATAGATGAGATTTTACTTGCATGGAACAAAATAATTCAGGAAAAATGACCAAGTATTTGTCTGCTTTGCAAAAGGGAAAGAGGAAAAATCTGATAACAAACAAACCCTCTCCAAGTGGCTGGGGAGCTGTATTGTTCTTTGTTAGCAGCACTAGAGAAAACAAGTGTCAGGCTGCATTACAGCACACTGTACCTGAGACACAGCTCCCACCACAGTTTTCCTTTTGGAAGTTTCCATCCAAGTCGTTTTAGAAGCAGCAACCTAGTCCACTGTACACACCTCTTCTAAGCACTACACCATAGGAGCTACATTCAGAGTTATCCTGCAAGGAGTGATCTCCAAATAGTTAATACATCTCCCTTTCTCTTACTGCTTTGATAATCTTCCCAAGACTGAAGACTACAATAGTGAATACTATGATGAACATAGTACAGCTCTCTTAGTAACTTAACATAAATGTGGACAGTTAAGTAGTTTCACTGCTGCAGTATACCCCACCCTCACCACATCATCCTTCTTCGTCTATTGACACCTTCTCCTGTGGTTGGGGTGGCAACCCTGTCATTTCATCCACCACATCTTTTTTTGTTAAACCAGGTGCTCTTCTCCATTTCATAACCCCTTTTCTCTGAAGTTTCTAGTTTGGGAAACCTCAGAGTGGACCTGGCAAGTGCCAAAGTTACCACCTGATCCACAGAGCTCTAGGGCCAAAGGACTTCTCTCTTGTTACTGTTGGTCAAGACATATCTGAAGAGGGCATTGATTGATGCACTCTTTAAACTGTCCTTGTGCTAGAAGTAGGGTATCAGCTGAAGACCTGGACAATGGAGGAACTTTGGATGACTGTGTGGCCACAAGCTATCTGCAGAGCAGGATACTCAAAAAATGAAGACTGCAACACCGAAACTACTCAAACATCTTCATTTATGATAAGTTCCTAACACAATTGTAATTTGTGCCAAAAAACATGTCAGTGGAGAGTTCTGCTCTAATCTGTATGTACATCTGTATGTGTCATTTTATGTGTGTCTCACTGTGTGCGCATGTGTACACATCATCTCTATGTGTCTGTCTGTCATTATCTGAGATGGGAATGTAGGTGTGAAATGTGTGCCTCTGTATTTCCTTATGGGTACCTTTGCTATTTGTTTGCACAGGATGGCAGAGTTCATAGTTGAACAGTTGTTTAAACTGCTCAAGTGAGTCATGCAAATTATGTATTAATGTTATACAGTGTCAAGCAGTTTTGCATGACTATAAATTGCATGAATTCACATTAACACAATTTGCCCTGTCGGAACAGGGGAGGTAGAACCACTTCAAGTATGACTCTGAATTTCGCTCTTACATTTGACACTATTCCAAAAAACCTTACAGAAAGCCAGATATATGCCTCTATGTGGTGTGCCTTCATCAATGAAACAATAACCTATATGTGCTGTACAGCAAAACCATTGATTGTCAGAAATTTGCAACAAGTCAATGTTGAATCCACTAATACATAAACATGTTGCTAACCTACATCTGAGAACAGACTGTATCAATGTTTGTAGAGCAGAAGTAAAGGTAAGTGACCATTTCAAACCAAACACCCACTTGTCATTAGATACTGTTCAAGCACTGCAGAGATCTGGACATACAGCATGAGTATTCTGAGGGATAAAGAAATCTGTTTGCTGTCTACTGAGAATATGGTATTGATCTTAATAGAATACAATGAATCACATTTGGTCCCAGAGACTTATCAATCTGTAGTGTTCTTAAACATTTCATAAATCCACTTTCCAGGACTTCCCATTTGTTATATGCCCCCTGCTTTTCTCTTCCTGGTCTGACAGACTCCTATTTTTCAGTCAGTAAAAACAATTCAGAGATCTTGAAAACTCCTTCCTATTACTTGGTCACCTGACTTTTAGGATTCTCTTAGTTACTAATTTAGGTAAATTGCTAGTCTACTGAACTTTTTCATGCATGCCCCTGGCACAGACAGCAAGCAAAAATAGGCATAAATATGAAAATCAAAAATAATAAATGTGGGATTATGATCAAGTTTCTGATCATAACCAGCTTGTTATATCCTGGAGACATTGATGTCAAGAAATTCACCTCATGTATGAAATGAAGCTCACTAAGTGAATTTCTTGACATTCATGTGAAGAGCACATAGTAACTAGATATGATGGGAGATCTGATCTTAATTCTTTGCAGGGCATGGAGCTTGAGTTTCAACTGCTCTATGCTCCTCCAATTTTTTTTTTATCTACAAGCAGTAGGACATCAAGTGTTTCCCTGTTTCACAGCTTTGAAATGTTTGTGAAACACTTAGTACTGTCTAGATAAAGGACAGAAGCTAATTTTTTTTTTACCTCCTAGATACTGTCTGCTTGAAGCGTGAAGTATTTTATGACTAACAAAGATCTGAAAATCTTCATGCTTCTATACATTTGAAAGCTGTGTACACAGTAGTGCAATAGTACAGTTTAACAGCAGTTAGCAGCTAACAAAATTAATTAAGCACTTTTCTGATGATAATCACAATGCTCCACACACTACATATATAAAGTAGTAGAATCTACAAAATTATTATTAAACATGGAGGTAAAAATACAATAGAATTAGAAGTAGAGGTAATTATATATATATATATATATATATATATATATATATGGCACTATATATATATCCATATGTATATGGGTCTACTTTCTTTCACTGAAAACACATTTCGCTGACTTTCAATTCACTCACACCAAATTGCTGAAAGCTCAAATCACTGAAAACTCATTTCACCAAATCTCATTTCACTGAATGCAGAGTACTGTAAGGCAAGTAAAACATATATGCCCTTTTCCCCACTGTAGTGCAATCCTGGAGTTAGCATATATGCTTAGGGGGGTGAGGGGCACAGCTCCCCACATGGGGGCAAAGCCCCCCCCAGTTCATTGTTAGCTTAAAGTGAAATGAGATTCATAAATATAAAAAGCAAACTAGGTGGGGGGCTATGCCCCACACCCCCTATGTGGAGGGCTGTGCCCCCCACCTCCCCAGCTATATATACTACCTCCAGAATCATACTACAGTGAGGAAAAGGGCATATGCATTTTACTTGCCTTACAGTACTCTGCATTCAGTGAAATATGATTTGGTGAAATGAGTTTTCAGTGATTTGAGCTTTCAGGGATTTGGTGTGGATGAACTGAAATTCAGTGAAATGTATTTTCAGTGAATGAAAGTAGATCCATATATATATATATATATATATATATATATATATATATATATATATAAGGCAAAATAAGCATACTTGTAAATTAAATACAAAACATACAAAATGTAGGTTGATACATTTCATTAGTTAATTGGAATTATATACAAAATATATAAAATGTAGGATAATGTATTTCATTTGTTGACTGGAAGACAGTATTCTGATTTTAACTTCAGTAATTCACTAATGAAGTTGAAAACAGATAGCTCTGAACTCTTAGCAATTGTCCTTAAAGCATTCTCACATGGCTGCTTTATGGAAGGACTCTCTTAGTGCATTTTTAAAATCTTCCAATGTTTTGTGACTCTTGACCTTGTTTGCGAGCTTATTTTAGATGTCAGGCTTTAACATAGATATCATAGTGCCAATGCGGCTTAGTCCATGCAGATCATTTTTCTTTAAGTAGGTAAAGAACTGTATTTTCCTCTTTCATTAAGAACTTGACAGCACAGCTACATAGAATTGTCCTCCTATATTCCCTAAAGTGTAGAACTTTGGTAATATGAATATGAACAGGTTTTCCCTGAAGAAGATTACTACCAAAGAGGGAATTTTGTCAAAGTCAGAATGAAAATAGTTCATTTATGTCCAATGCTTTCACTATACAAGGATTGTGATCCCATTTTTCTGTAAATCTTACAACAGCCCCGAAAATTATCTATTATCTGTTCATTTAAGTGTAATTAATTAATACTACTGGGTTAGTATGACAGATGCCTAGTACTGCCTTTTAATTTAACTTAATTTGCCTATCAACAGTTGACTGTGTTGTCCAAACCTTTTCTTTATTGTAAATAAGTGGAATGTGTTGCTGGTCCTGATATTATTTGCAAAAGGGCATTGAACCAGAATATCTAGGGAATAAGCAAATAATGACTAAAATAATAAATTGACATAACTTATTAAAGCAGACAGAGAGACTCATTTTGATTGGGGAATTAATTTTGTTGCTGACTGTCTTGTGGAGATTTCCATCTTGAGGGGCTACCAGCTCTTATTTGGGTGACAGAAAGTATGTGGTCTGGAAATACATGAAGTAACACCTTCTAATTAACACTGGCAAAGCAAGAAACTAGAATAATAACCACTGGAAAACGTTTTCATTTCAAAGGTGGGACTGGCATCTTGGGTTAGTAATGAATGGGTGCCCTGAGTTGAATTAGCCCTGTAACGTATGGTGTAGCTAGGAAGCAGAGAAATAATGTAAAAGAGAAGGAATGGAAGAAGGAAAATTGAAAGAAAACAAGAAAAAAAAGAAAAATTAAAAACATAGGAACTGAGATATGTTGAAAGGTGGGGCAAGGCTGCACTGTTTTGGTAGAAACAATGTACCAGGGATTAAAGCTGATGGATAGAAAAGGGAAAAGTGCAGACTGCATGTATTTCTTTAAGATTTTTGTAGAGAAGATGAACTGCTTGTAAAATAATAAATTGAATATTAATAAAGGAATCTGGGGATAGGGGAAAGGATATTCTCCTTGTTAAAAACATTGCCTCTTTGTCTCTCTCTGCCATCAATAAGTTAGTCACTACCCTAATGCCAACTCTCTTAGTTAGCTATACTGTTTTGTTTTCAGTTTGTAGTTTCCTTTTAACTTTGTTTATCTTACTGCAAATACCTGTGTATACCTCACTATACCATCTTTTCCCTCTCTGCCTACACCTCCCCACCTCTTCTACTTGCCTGCTGACTCTCACTGTGTGCTCCTTACTGTTTCTCTCCTGGCCTGCTGATTGTTTTTTGTGGTAACTGCTGTTTCCTGGCCCAGGATACCCCTATACCTTCCTGTATATCCCACTCTGCATATACTACATTTCCCTGCATCCACTCTCTCTTTCTCTCATCCATAATCCTCTAGGTAATTTAAAACTCTCTCTTAGTGTTTCTGCTCCATCTTTTCCTCTTCTGAATAGTCTGTGGCTTCATCTCAATGGTGTGTACATCCCTAATTTACTGATTTTAACAGCATTTCCCTTATACTCAGCATTTAAATTGCATTTAACTTACTTGGAAGGGCTTTGTATTCTGTTCCAACTTATTTGTGGGACTTTGGTAAGCACCTAAACAACTATTTGTAAGTACAGTGGTTTGGCTGAGCTATTGCTGTCTTATGCCATACCAGTAAAAGGCTATACATAAAGTAAAACAGGTTACCTTACCTGCCTTTGGACATATTATTTTTACTCAAATAGCAAATGCTCTATTGTACATTGTTACCATATTTCTGTAGATATTGTTCATATTTCTGTGGATTTCTGTTTGTATCTCTTTAGCAGATTTAACTGGTGACAGTAGGGTATAGAATGTAGTTATTGCATTACTGGGCATTTACCTTACACAGCAACTGCTTTATGGCATGACCTCAGTGTCAAATACTTTAGTAGCATCTTTTTGGATGTGAAGGTTAGCTCACTGTTTTTTAATTCTAAGTTCAGTCGCCGTGAGACTGCCAATTGTTATAACTGCTTAACCTGGCTTGTACAATTCAAGAGTTATTCTAGCTGCAATGAATGTTAAAAGTATAGAACTGTTGCTTAGCTATATTCTCATATCTCAGTTACTTGAATTGTTTCAACTACAAAATGGTGCAAGTAGTAGAACTACAGCAGACATTTTTTATTGTAATAGTGGTTTTAACACTTAAGAGATCCTGGTTAATAGCTTACCATTTTTATATGAAAGTGTTATAGTGGAAGTACATCATTGCACTTCTCTCTTACATTTTTACTGCTCTAATCTGTAAAGCTAATAACATATGCATGTTTTTATTTATTTATTTAGTTTCATATTTTATCTCAACTAACTCCTCTCTAGTTATTATCAGTAGTTGCCTATAGTGCTTCTGTTATTTTTGTTTTTCCCTAGCTTTTACACTCAACACATTCTCTCCCCTCCTCTTTCCTTAGGTTTTAAGAGCAAAGTGTCTTCCCTTCTAGGCTGCTTCTACCTTGTTTACAGATACTGCTCCAACTCCTAGAATAACGCCTGTGCTCTACTGCATAGCCAGTTTAAAGTAAAGTATGTTTCAAGCTCATACCAGAAATTAGTCATACTTTGTCTACTGTAAAGGCTACCTGCATACCACAGACACCCCCAAAACTCACTTCTTTGTTAAAACCCTTGCCGCTTTGTCGCTCTCTGCCATCAATAAGTTAGTCACTACCCTAGTACCAAATCTCTTAGTTAGCTATACTGTTTTGTTTTCTGTTTGTGGTTTCCTTTTAACTGTGTTTATCTTACTGTGAATACCTGTGTATACCTTGCTATAACATCTCTTCCTTCTCTGCCTACACCTCCCCACCTCTTCTACTTGCCTGCTGACACTCATTGTGTGCTCCTTACTGTTTCCCTCCTGGACTGCTGATTGTTTTTTGTGGTGACTGCTGCTTCCTGGGCAAGAATACCCCTGTACCTTCCTGTATATCCCACTCTGCATATACTACATTTTCCTGCATCCCACTATCTCTTTCTCTCACCCCTATACCTTCCTGTCTGTCCCACTCTGCATATACTACATTTCCCTGCATCCACTCTATCTCTTTCTCTCACCCATAATCCTCTGGGTCATTTAAAACTCTCTCTTAGTGTTTCTGCTCCATCTTTTCCTCTTCTGAATAGTCTGTGGCTTCATCTCAGTGGTGTATACGTCCCTAATTTACTGATTTTCACAGCATTTCTCTTGTACTCATCATTTAAACTGCATTTACCTCACTTGGGAGGGCTTTGTATTCTGATGAAACACTCACTTATCTCCCTAAGCTAACGGTACAATCTTCAGGCCACTAGCCAGTTACCTTTAAACTGCTGCTTAGAGGCTGTAACGGACTGAAACTTTTAAAATTCCAGCGAAAGGCATAGAAATAACACCAACATTTGGCAAAGCTGCTACCTACATTATTACTAGCAATCACTGATAGTTTTTAGCTCACCTCTTCTGGGCTCTACTCACTCCGGTCACCCTGCAAGCTCACTCCGGTCCCCCTACCCTTCCCCAATTCCCATCCACCCCCACTATCTGTACATTTATTCATCCCCAAGTCCTTCCACATCTCCTGCCATCCAATTACAATACACTCCATCAACCATACACAATGCACTCTTAAACTCCCCACCCAACCTAAACAATTCCCCCTACCACATCATATATACTAAACCTAACAGCCCTGCTTACCTCCTAACTTGTCTTACTTATCTTACACAGCTCCATAACCCCTACCATATCACACCTTCACATTACACAACCACTTTCCAACATACTTCCACACCACCCTTCACTTCCATAACTCATGAACTCTACTCTTCTAACCCAACCCTACTATTCAAACACAAAATCTTACCTATCCCACCCTCACACAATACACCTATCGAACCTCATACCAACAAATCCACTCTCTACCACTGCTCAAACTGTTCATCCACATCAAACTACCTTATACTCATTCTCCACTGAATTTCCCTCTCACTCTCGGGTGTCATCCATCCCAACCCTGGGCCCACTACCACCACACAAACCACTAATTTCCCTCCCACACACCCTCAAACTCCCAAATCTATTCGCCTCACTACATTCAATGCCCAAGGCCTTCGAAATAAAATCCCTAACCTCCATGCTTGGCTTTTCCGCAATCACCCAGATATAGTAGCTGTCTCAGAGACCTGGCTTAAACACTTCATAGAAGACAACAAAATTCTTCCACCAGGCTACCAAATGATTTGCAGTGACAGATTTAACAAACAAGAAAGGCAGAGGTGTAGCCATAATCTGCTCCTCCTCCTGTATCATTACCACATACACCAGTCACATCCCAAACTTCACCAATGCCAAAATAACTATAACTCTATTAAAAAAAATCAATAATCACAAGTCCATATGCATAGCAACCCTCTATATACCCCAGGCAATACTATCCCAATACTAGAAGATAGCCTCTCCTGGTTTTCCTCTAACATTAAAAATAAAACCTATCTCCTAGGTGAAATGAACATTAACTGGACCACTATAAACTCTCAAGCCCCATCTCACATAGTCAACCTCTTCAACTTCACCCAACTAATAAACTCTCCTACCAGGCCAAACAAAGATGGGGCCTCTTCACCATCATTGACCGGATCTTAACATCCCATCCCAACCTTATCTCAAATGCAGGAATCCTCAAAGACCCTCTCAGCGACCACCTGCCAACCTTCACTGACCGTCAGCCCTCTCATCTTCAGAAGCAACATTACTACATTCAAACTTGTAACCTCTCCTACTTCAACCCTCAAACTTTCTCAGAATGTCTAAAACGTACTGATCCCCCCCAACAACCCTGCTTCTTGACAATGCCATCACCTTCTTTAATGAAACTTTCTTAAACCTACTAAACAACCACAGAAATCCTCAACCTCTCCCTTCCTACACCCCCACCGGTGTGCCCCAAGGTTCTATTCTAGGCCCTTTACTGTTCAATTTATTTCTCAATAACTATCACCACACCATCCCTGATTCCTCACTAATCCATTATGCTGACAATTCAACAATCATCTACTCAGCATACTCCCCCTCTGACCTACTTCTAAAAACCCATTCAGCCTTATCTAAACTGAAACCTGGATGCAAAACAATCACCTGGCCCTAAATACAAATAAAACTAAACTAATGATCTTTTCTCCCTCTAGAAGCTCCCCTGTCAACAAAACTCCTTCTCTGTATTCAGCCAGAATAAAATCCCCATCAAAAGTGTATCAAATACTAAACTGCTAGGTATTATCATTGATGAACATCTAAACTTTGACACCCATATCCAACTATCATAAAAAAACACCAAAAACTAGGACTCCTGTATAGACACAATTGCTGCCTCACCCCCTCCACCAGGAAAAAACCTAGCCTCCTCTTACTTTCTCCCCTCTCTCATGTGTGGCATTCCTCTGCTAACCAATCTCCAACTCAGCCTACAATCCAAACTAGAATCCTGCTACAATAAAATAAACAAATGTGCCACCAATTCAAAAAAACTCATCTAGGAGCCTGAAGTAATTGTTTTCCAAAATGGGGGACAGAGATAATATTTCCCAGCATTATGTGGGAGGTAATTTAATGGGATGGGAAAGGGGTTGGGGTACTTAAGGGGCATTGTTAGGGATGATTGCTATTATATTTGGTGCCCTGGAAGCCACTTGACTTGTTCTTAGACTCCCCTTGCCATTTTTCTTTCCTAAAATGACCTTTGCTTAGTTTACTTTGTTTAGATTTGGGTTGTTCTCTAAAGAAAGCACCTGGTTTTGCAGGACAGTGTATCTGACATCCAGGTACTGGAGAAAGAAAAATATTGTTTTACCCCTTGCATCACTTTACCTCTGTCTTCCATCTTCTTAAATGCTTCATCTGTGGGATCGTGAAACAGCAAATATTTGTCCAGAAGATCATATAATAACTGAGCCTTTGACAACCTCTGGAAAATGTTAGTGCTTAACCAAGCATGCCCCTAGAGGACAATCAGTGGCAGCTGCTCTATATGCTGCATCAGTGATATCATATCCACATTTTATAGAGCGTCTATCTGTTCAAAAGGCAGAAAGCAGCAGTTAATTTCTTAAAGTTTTTTATCTCAACTCTACGTGATGATATTGAGAAATCTTCTGACTCATATTGTCTGGCATACCTAAAAGG
Organism: Protopterus annectens; assembly: GCF_019279795.1. Classification (NCBI taxonomy): domain Eukaryota; kingdom Metazoa; phylum Chordata; order Ceratodontiformes; family Protopteridae; genus Protopterus; species Protopterus annectens. The sequence continues at coordinate 1,697,231,302 of NC_056731.1, forward strand.
AATTTAATAACGTGTGTTGACAATTAACAGCCCTGAATTACAGGGTTCCATATATATATGTTTTTTTACAAAAACCTGTGAAGTGTTGTAATATCCTTGGCATTAGGAAAAGAATTGGGAGCAGAGACTCATTTAACTCCCTTTTGCAAGTCCACAGAGATGACGGCATGCTCACCATCATGGCTTTTATACAGATGTCTGTACAAATCCTGTATTCTGCAAAATATGTTTAGCCTTTAAGAAGCTAAAGGCTGGTGATATGAGGTTAGAAAAGCAGCTAAAAAGGCATCTTCTAGCACTGACGAACAGCTGCAGTTTTTTTTCCATATTGAGAAAATCTAAATATCTCATTTGAGCATCAGGTATTTCTTTCTCTTCCCACTTAAAAATTCTTTCATGTAAGACATAATCTCACAGAAAGACAAAAAATGGAGCAACTGATGAAAAAACAGCCTCGGAATCACCAATAAGTGTACGACCACCTCTAGTTCCATATAAAATGTTTATAGTTTCATTATGATATAGGTGTATGTTTTAGTCATTAATTTAAAGATATGACATATACAATAAAAATATACACATATTTTTACTTTATTATTTAATTGTGTATATAATTGTAAGAGGACATGATAGTATATTTATATGTTTTTTACAAATATAGTTAGATTTACATGTGTTTAGAATAGGTTATTATTGAGTATAAGTACTTAATACTTACATTTATATAAAGAGTCTCGATATAAGTAAAGTGCTTTTTTAGTTAGATAGGGTTCAACATACACTTGGAAAAATCATTATATGGATGTAGTAGTTAAATAATTTAATTGTCAGGTATTATTATTTGTATGTAATGTTTTTGCATGGATACGGCAGACTTGACCGGATAGTTGGTCCCGATATTCATGTAGGTATCGCTTTAAAAATGCAAAAGCTTTTGGCGACAATTTTTAAAATAAAAATTGAATTCAATGTTATTAATGTGCTCTGATGAAGCCTACTATGCTGTGAGTGAAAGCGCTTAACCTTTTAGAGTGAATACTCATGTGGTTTTATTTGTTATGGTGGAATAAACATTTTATACGGAACTAGAGGTGGTCGTACACTTATTGGTGATTCTGAGGCTGTTTTTTCATAATTTCACAGAAAGAAATTGTCTAATTAGGAGAGTCACATTTGATTCATAGTTGGGGAAGGGATATGAGAATCAAAGTCCAAGTCCTCTTCATCAGAGTGATTCTCTTCACAAAGAAGAATTCCTTTTTTCTTTTAATCAGAGCAGGAGGAGTAGTTTGCCCTGGCTGTAATGATAGAATAGTTTTTAACATTTCTTGAACTAAAGCAAAGAAATCATCTTAACTGGATTTTTGAAGAGATTTCTCAGCAGAAATGTGCCTAACAGTAGAAGGAGGGGAAATGTATTTTGTCTTCTGCTGACTTTTCATGGGAACTCCACCTGACGTTTAGGTGCTGAGAGGCAGACATCTACTATGAAACCTTCTATAACTTCTCTGTCAAGAATATGATGAGCTCCACCTTCACCCTTTTGTATTCTAACTCTAAGTTTGAGGGAACTCATCCTCAGATGGCTGAATGGACAAGAGTCAGAAAGACAGTCCGTCATAGTTCATAGGATCATAGGATCATAGGAAGATCATAGGAGGTTACTAGGCTGTTGACCCTAGGGCCTTTACAAGCCTAGCCATGTTGTACTCTTATTTCCTTATAGACCAAGAGATATAGTTTATATTAGCACATGAATCTAGGATCAGCACCAACTGCCCCTATCCAGGGACATAAGTGAAACCCCCAGGGTAAATTTATGGTTTCCCATCCTATTGTCCAAGTTATGCTTAAATAGGGTAATTGAAGAGCTCTGTTTTATGTGAATTGGAAGGTTGTTCCAGAAGAGTGACAACCTCTGGGAGACATATCTGTCTCTCCAGCAAATCCTGTTCATGTCACAGGCTAGGTTAAGGTCCCTAGAGTGAGTGAATCTTGTCCCATTTGATTTGCGGATGTGCAGCATTTCCATTAAGGCAGGGACAGAGACTGCTCTGTATGCCAAGCACAAGTCACCTCTAAGCAGTCTATATGATACAGAGTACAGTGACAGTGCCTTCAGTCTGTCCTTGTAGGTCATGTGATGAAGCTCCTGAATTTTCTTGGTGAGAAACCTCTGAGGTCTCTCCAGCTGCTGCAGGTGTCTGGTGAGGTACGTACAGAAGGGAGCATTATACTCTATTATTGGTCTGATGAGGGATGAGTATAGGGGAGTTATAACCTCCTTCACTTTGGGTGCTAGGGTGCTATGCCCTTACTTATGAGATGTGTAATGTAGAAGGCCTTCCTTACCACTGTGGACACATGATGATCAACGTTAAGGCTGCTATCAACATGTGTTCCCAAATCTCTCACCACTGGATTTGTACATAGAGGGATATTATTAATATTCTAATTTGCAGGGACTTCTCCTTTGCTGAAGGGGATGATAATGCATTTTTAGCTTTAGGTTTAAGTCCATGGCTTTGGCACCATTCATTTGTCTGTGTAAGTCCATTAGTAGTATGTTGACGTCCTTGGGGGATTCAATGATTGCATCCAGTTTGCATTCATCAGTGAACTTGGTAAACCACAGGCCATCTATTTTTGCCAGAGCTTCTGAGAAATAGATTGCAAACAGTAGGTGGCCTAGCATGGATCCTTGTGGAACACCAGTGGCAACAAGTCTGCTGGTAGAGGTGGAATCCCCAACTTTGACTGTATGCATTCTGTCGGTGAGTCTGTTGGCTTACCCATCTATTGACGTATGGGTTAATCCCCAGCTGGGTGAGTTTCTCAATGATGTCTGAGTGGGGGATTGTGTCAAAGGCCTTGGCTAAGTTGAGATAGGCAGTATGTAATGTTTTGCCTTCATCCAGGGCTTTGGTGACATTCTCAAAGAAGTCCACCAGGTTTAACAGGCATGATCTGCCCTTAACAAACTGGGTTGGGTCAAGAGTTTGAAGGTCTCTTCTACCCTTGTTGATAAGGTCCATGATGATTCTCTCCATGGCCTTACAGATAATGCTGGTTAGGCTTATGGGTCTATACTTCCCAGCGTTGGTTGAGGAACCCTCTTTGTGCAAGGGGATTATTGTTGCTGTTTTTTCATTTGGCTGTGACAAAGCCAGTACTTAGACTGTGGTTAAAGAGAGCACTCATTGGTTCTGTTAACTCCTGTATTAGACCATTTAGTAAGCAGCCTGGGATGTTATCCAGTCCCATAGAGGCTGTGTTTTTGGCCATGGAGAGAGTAGTTATGGCCTGCTGTTTGGAGATACTAGGTAGAGGACTGATGACAGGTATGTTTTGGGGTGTGACTATTGGGAACAGGGGTGTGAAGCTTTCATCAAACTTGTCTGCTAGCAGATTGGTGATTTTCACAGGTTCAGTATGAGTGGTACCATTACTAATTTGGCACAAATCTGGGCCTTTCCTTTTAGGTTTTGAATGTAACTAAAGAATGCCTTGTGATTATCGAAACAGAAAAAACTTTAAAAACTGAGTAAACCGCACAAAAGGAAAGTAGAAGCACGCTGACACAATAAACGGCACGGACTTTTTAATAAACGTAAGCGCTTTCAGCTAAGCAAATGCCCAGCCTTCATCAGACAAAAACCAGTTAACACAGCTTGGTTTTTATACATAAAACCTACATCTATAAGTGGCTAAACAGCCAATCACATTACTAAATTGATACAGGATGTTCCTATCTCTTTTAATTAGATAGAACAACTTCTTACAAGCCTATATTAATCATCTGTTGAGTTACTACTCCACTAAACAACTTGATGAGTGCCTTATTTAAAAACAAATATTAAAAACACATTTTTAAAACACACAATAACCATACCTGAAGACATAACAATATCAATTAAATTGTAAGGCTTTTACCAATCCTAAATCTAAAATATTATGAAAGTGGAAATCTCACTTTCTTACAACTAATAATTATTACCCATTTACACACTGGATAAATTATTAACCACTAATGCTTATCACTAAGGAGAGCTTTAAGCTTAAGAATACACTTTATGGAGACATAGTCGTTCAAACCTGGAAGCAAATGTGCACATGTTCTAATCTGCCATAATACTTCTTGCTCTTCTAAATGTAGCTGCCAGGGCCCTCCTCTTATGTCATTTTTGATGTGATGTACTACACTGAAAGTGAAACAGTGGTCAGGGAATTCTAACACATGCCTGGCAAGTGCATTTGTGAGGTCCTTCCTATCTATAGCATACAGGTGCTCGTAAATTCTTTTCTTTATTTTTCTCTCCGTTTTAAATAAGTCCAGGAACTTTAGGGTGAGCATGTTTGTGCTCATATATGTTTCCCAATCGATGGAAGGATAGTTAAAGTCACCCATGACCAGGGTGTTTGGCTGTATTGTGAGTGACTCAAGTAGGTCCAGGTAGGGAGTGTGGTTTTCATGGTTCATGGTGGTGGCCTAACAATGATGTGGAGGGAAGGGTCTTTCCTACAGTTAGTTGGACTTGGAGTACTCTAGGGAGTTGTACTGTTTAACCAGTGTTGAGGTATATTTGTCTTTGATGAAGATGGATGCACCTCCTCCTTTGGTTCTTTCATGTTCATTTTGCACACTGAACATGTAGAAGACATTGCATGACTAGGGTGCTCTCTGTGGCCTTGGACCAGAGTCTCTGTAACTGCACAGACATCAGCATCTTCCAAAGTAAGAAGTGCTTTCAGTGAGTGCAGTTTCTCATTTAAAATTCTAGCATTAAACAGCATAACTTTGAGTTTGTTTCTAGATGATGTTTTGTACATTGGGAATTGTGCAGCTACAGACAAATGTGGTGCTTAAATACAAGCAAAGTTAAGCAGTTTTTAAACAAGCTAACCAATGGGAAAGCCCAAGACTGAGTCTTATTACAACAATCCCCAACTCAGATGGGTCCTTGGCTACACTCTTCTGCCACATGGGTGCAGGGGGTCCTCTTATTGTAAGGTGGCTGGTTTTAGTGCTCAGATAATGCCAAACAGTCTAGATTCAGCAAGTCTGAATCTAGCCTATGCTATAAAATGCACAAGTACTGGAAATATAAAGTGCAGAAAATAACAGTCTCAGACAGAAAAAACAGTTGAAATTAAGCAGCAATACAGTAGTAAACAGTTTAGAAGTGCAATGTAGAATGTAAAAAGTATTTATTTTTCAGCAGATTTCAAAGGATGTCTTGGATTTAGTTTGGATTCACTCCAGTTCTCTGGCTAAAGTTGTCAGTCTCAGAGCAGCTCTGGTAAACTGAGCACATGTGCATTTATCCCTGGTCATGATGGCGTCCATAGTGAAAACAGTAGAGAGCCTGGGAGATGACAACTCATTGTCTAGGGGCTGCAAAAGTTCTTCATTGGGTTTGCCTGTCCCTTACTCAACATAAAAAGAAGAGGAAGAAGAAGAAGAAGATAAGACTAGGAAGGAGAAGAAGAAGAAAAAAATAGATGTCCAGTCTGATTCATTTGCTTCTTTTGGAGCTTTATCCCTTTTCTTCTTTTTAGTTGGAGGGTCAGAAAATTTATTATTTATTATTTATTTTATTTTACATTTGTTGACCGGGCTAGTCTAACTGGATATATGTCCATTTTCAGTAGAGGCCCGGGGAGATAAGCTCCATGACAAACTGTTAACATAAATAATTAAAAAAGAAATATACAAAAAAAAACTGAAGTTATAGTACTATATGCACTGACACATCTAGTTAATATGCACACTAGAGTTTCAAAAAATTACACGGGGTACATTTCATAATGCAAAGACCAGGCATACAGTCTATTTCAATGTACAGGTGAAGTACATCACTTAATGGCAAAGAAAAATACAGGTGAAGTACATCACTTAATGGCAAAGAAAAATAAAACAGGCAGTATACAGTCTAATGCCATGTACATTACATTACACAATAAAAGATGCTGCTAATGATCGGTAGAAGTAATAATTAGTTACAAAGAAAAATTAAAATGTTTTTAATAATTTTTTATTTTTATTTTATTTTTTTTCAAATAAGTGAGAGAGAGAAGAAATTACAGAGCAAAGAGGCTATATATTGTTAAAAAGGAAATGACAGAAGAATTAGTTAAAAGAAAAAAAAGGGGAGACAGAGCAAAGTTTGGGTAGAGGACAGGTTTAGGCAGGTTTAGTACAGTGGCATGGCCAGTGTGTTTTGACAAAACGTTTCAGTCTTTTTTTGTAGAGTGATAAAGAGGAAATAGAGGAAAGGTCACAGGGGAGAAGATTCCAGAATTTTCCCACAGTATTGGAGAAAAGAGAATCCCCAGCCCTGTTGTTTGATTTAGTTGTTTTGATTAGAAGTTTCTGAGATGAGTGTAAGGACTTCAGATTATTATAGGGAGTGATGATGGTAGAGAGGCTAGGAGTATTGGAAGGTTGGTAGAGAGTTTTATGTGTAATGATTAGTTGGTGGTACTTGATCAGATTCTGTGAATGAACGAGGATGACATATGCACATGTGCACAAAACAAAGAAGAGGATGACATATGCACATGTGCCAGTAATGATAACATCTTATATTTAAGATATTGGCCAGTGGCCCTAAGATGATTTCTAAGAGTTTTAGAGGGAACACCATGATAAACCTGACAGGACGTAATGCCATGTTCCACCCCAAGACAAAGTAAACAACTTGTCATTTAGTCTCAGTAAGGTTTTTGCTTACCACAGCTACACTTCCCTTATTTTTGACAGAGACATAAGAGAATGACCTGCAAATTATATAATATAGAAAGGAAGAATCCACAATTGTGTACTTATCTGCTGATCTTCAGATACTGTAACTTACAGAACAGAGAAACTGTTCAGGACATTGATGGATGTCTGCATAAATGAATATAGCAAGAAACTTCTGAAAATGGTGCAATCCTATGTATTTCTTATTCCAGTATGTTGGCACATGGCTAAGTTTATATACACCTCCCTGGAAAAGGATCCTGAACTTTAGAAGGCTGGTTAGATGGACAGGACATTTGCAGTGAATGTCCAAGATATTAAGATTACTGCAACAGTGATCTGATGAAGAACATCTTCTGCTCTGTCCCATGATGTCCCTGTCAAATGAGGAACCAACTTCCTTGTTTTTGTCTTTCAGCCTACAGATTATACATCATTAGTTAGATTTTTTTTTCATTATCCTAGATAACAAAGTCAATTTGTCTGGCTAATTTTCTTAAGAATGTAAAGACACAAGGCACATTGAAAGGCATATGCCCTCTATTTCCATGCACACGATACCAGAACTATACCCTAGCACAAAAGTTATACCTTTGGACTTATGTAGATGGGTTATAAGAACTAAATAATCCATAAGCATTGTTATTAACTGGTCCAAATCTGTGCATAATTTGGTATTGCTATCCTATTGCTAACTCATCCTTTGCATTGGGGTATGATGAGTCACCAGATTAATGTGTCTGTCCAACAAGTAGTACCTTAGAAAATAGAAAGTCCACCAGCTTTCCTTATTAATGGCTGTGCATTTTCTCTCGGTGTACTTAATTTTTATGTAGCACACGCTGTTCCTCAGCTAGAGTACCCTTTGATTATACAGCTTCCACATCTACTTCTAATGCATCCATATACAAAGTAAGTACCATGGTAAAATCAGAAGTCACTGACACTGGTTTGGAACATAATAGTCTTTTCTCCTTAATAAATCATTTGCCTAAATCAACTGACCACTGCACTTTGATAGGAGCTTTTCCTTTTTTGGATCTGTCATATGAGAGGTAATAGTTATAAAATTAGGTAAAAATTTTAAGTAATACCCAGCTAGTCCAATGAAAGTTTTTACCTGCCTTTTAGTAGAAGGTAATAGTAAAATTTTATAGCCTCTATTTTTATTTTCCACACCTCTTCCTATAATGTATATTTGGCTTCCACCATTTGTGATTTACTTTTTTTGCCATTCACAGTTAAGCCTGTCTCTCTTATAGATTCTAACATAGCCTGAACTTTTGATAAGTGAGACTCCCAGTCTTCTGAATCAATGACCATGTCATCTAGGTATGCAATAGCATACTATGAGTGGACTGCAGTATTTTCTATTTTTTAAATATCTTTAAACATCACACACTGCATATTAACATGCATATGCATTAAAGTATAAAAGAGAAAACACGCCATTATAATGGTTTTCCCTTTGCACACATTATACAATTTTTTTTCTTAACAATTATTCAATTTAACATTACACATATCTCTCACGTCCTACTTTCCCTGAAATATTACTATACAATCATAGGTTACAATCATAGGTTAGTACTAGGCTAACTGCCCTTGTAAGCCTAGCCAATTATCCCTTGTGATACTCAAACCCTGCACCTTGTGTTTGTAAGGCAAACACCTTAACCATTAGGCCACCCTCCAAACCCAAAAAATAAACAGCTCCTGCAAGACTCAAACCCAAGACCCTGCACACCACAGACAAAGTGATTTACCACTAAGCCATACCAGATATCCTTCTGAAGGTTTAATTTCTCCAAATCTTCTAATACAATGACAGGAATGGATTGAATTCCTAAGTCAAATTTTGATTAAAATTCATCAAATTAGTATTGTTTCAGTCTTTGATGTTAGCCAAAAGTGCTTTTTGCAACACTTGCAATATGCACAGAACTGACTCCTTCTGCAATTCATATGGAGTTACATGTATTGACAGCATGTCTGAATATGACTGTAAATTATTTTTTATAAGGCCCATTGCTCCTACTATTATTGGAACCATCCAGGTATCCTTCTACAACATTGATCTCATTTCTGCCTGCAAATCCTGGTATTTTATGACTTTGTATCTCTCTGCACATAAGACACTGGCTGTAGCAATTTCAGTGGTCAGTGTTAGTTTTGTGTTCTATTCATGGACGACTATGTCTGGTTTTCTTGCATCTGTTTTTTGAACTGTTGGTAATGGGTGATCCCATGTGATATAAACGTCATCATTCTCTATAATGCTTTGTGGCTCATGTTTCCAATGCTTCTCAGCTACTTCAATAATGTAATGGTTGCACAATCCCCAATGCAGCAGTCTTGCTACATTATTATGCCTTTCAGTATACAGGCCCTCTGCCCTTTGTGTATCATATCCAGCAACAAGATGTGTGACTGATTCCAGTTCTGTTTTACAGAAGCTGCATTTCTCGGTTTCTCCCAAGTGGTCAATGAACCATGTAAACTAACATGTACTTAGTCCACTATCCTAGGCCACCAATTTTAACCTTTCATCTTTTGCTTTAAATGCATCTCTCCTTAACCATTCCCATGTCAGATCCTGATCAACATAGGTTGTTCCAGGGGTTTTCTTTACTTGCAATTATATTTATGCCTTTCCACATTTCTTGCCTTTTCTTCTGGTCCTTCTCCTTATATTCAAGATGTGCAACTGTTTCTGGTTCTGTTTTATAGAACCTTCTTTTGTCTGTATTTCCCAAATGGTCAATGGACTTTGTAAACCAATGGGTACTTAGTCCACTATCCTGGGTCACCATTATTAACTTTTCATCGTTTGTTTTATATTCACACCTCCTTAACAATTACTGCATCAGATCCTGATCAACATGAGTTATGCTAGGTGTTTTCTTTACTTGCAACTATAATTATGCCTTTTCCACATTTCCTGCCTTCTCATCTGATCCTTCTCCTTATGTTCTTTCTTTAGTTTTTTTGACAAAATCAGTTGCTGCCTGATTTTTGTGTACCCCTGGTTTTGTTTCCTTTCCCACTTGACACAGATATGTGGACTTGTTCTCTTCATATTTCAAAACTTTCACTGTGTTTAGAGCTAATGAGGTCAGCAGATATATATGCAGTCCTCTGATTGCAGATCTATACAGGTAATCAATTTTGAGGAGGCCCATACCTCATTCAGAATGAGGACTATATAATCTTGGTATACTCTGATTTTTATATATCAGTTGATAAGTGTGAAGCATTTTTCTTGTTTTCCTGTCCAAATGATCCAGTACCTTTTGGGGCCAGTCAAGTCAGGCTAAAACTGTAAGTTAGAACAGGAAGAGCAAATTGGTTTATAGCCTGGACTTTGTCCTAGATGTCTGGGATGTTTTTAATATTAATGTTAGTCTTCTAAAATATTCCATACTGTGTTTTTTTTGTATTTGTTCATGTCTTATTGTAGATCCTTCATCATTTCCCAAATATTTATATATTCCCTCCTGCTCAAGTTCCTTTATATCACATTCCTGTCCCAGACTGATATCTTCTTTGTGCTACAGCTTTCCTGCCTTAAATGTTACTTTTGCATGTTTATCAAGACCAAATGACATTCTTATATAATCTCAGAAATTTTTAACCACTTCCAATTCTGTTAGCTCCTCATCTGATGAACTATACAGTTTAATTAATCAACAAAAAGATGAAAGTCTTCACACTTTGTTGTTTTCTGGAAACCAAATTGTAACCATGACCTTAACTGTTAAGGAGACGGATTAATGGGTTAAGACCAAGACAAAAGAACAACTGTGACAAAGAGTCACCCTGGAATATCCACCTTTGAATTTTTATCCATGGGATAATAATTTGTCATTTATCATGGCTTAGCTGCAAAGTGGTTTGCCACCGTTTTATGGTCACTGTAATGTAATTGATAAATGTAGGGTGTGGGATGATATGGGCTAGTGCTAGCATAGCCAGCTAGAGTTCTGTAAAGAATGAAATGTCCTTTGAATATCAAACTGATTTATACAAGATGCTTGTGTTACAAATGTATTAGAAATGGATGGCATGTGAATATTAAACTAATTTGCACAAATGCTTATTTTACAAATATATTAGAACTATATGGCATTTGAATATCAAACTGATTTGTACAGATGCTTATGTTACAAATGTATTAGAACTGTATAGCATTTGAAAATCAAACTGATTTGCACAAATGCTTGTGCTACAAATGTATTAGAACTGTATGGTATTTGAATATCAAACTGGTTTGTACAGACCCTTATGTTACAAATGTATTAGAACTGTATTGCATTTGAAAATAAAATGTGTTTGTAAAGTTGCTAGTGTTAAAAAATGTATCAACAGTGGGTCCTGCTGGGCAGAGAAGTAATATACATGTGAGACTGTATGAAGATAGGTTAGCAAAGGACACTGTAAGAGAAGGGGTTAAAGAGCTAGCTTGCTTCTTACTTTAAGAAAAATACTATTAATTGGACTACCTGTTGAGCTGTGGAAGTGCTTATATCACAGCTCTGAATAGGACCTGAGGCAGCATGTCTGGAAGAAGCCTTTAACTCAGTAAAAAGAGGGGAAGCTGCAGGCACTGCCATAAACATTAGCAAAACTTTAGATATATATCTTATCACATCTCTGCTAACATCCTGTCTCAAGCTTCAAAGGGGAATAGTGTGCGAACCTAGAGTCAGGTGACCAGATGAGGTCATTCTGCCAGCCATCTTGGAAATTTTAGATATTACAAAGAGAAATCTCTCAGTATTAGGTATTCTGTCTTGGGCCTGACAACAAGTATGACCATTCACATAATTCTTCTAGATTTAATCAGGAAAATATAGTAAAGCTTAGTTTAGATATTGCTTTTCCTTTGTCTGTGTCTGTCCATCAATGTTATTTTCAATATTTCCTGTGATTTGAACTCTGTGTTTACTGTAAATATATATTCAGTATTTTCATGCTCTTTTATTATTTATTATTAAATATATTTAAAACTTTTATTATGGCTGGTCCTTTTAGAAAGTATTTAACCTTTGAAAGTGCTTATGTTTAATTGGTGACACTGTGTGGGCCACTATAGAAGGCCTATCTGTGTTGGTCAGCTGCTACCATTTGTAATAGTATTAATATTACACAGTATAATTGGACACCCTTTGTTAAGGGCCTTAGAGTAGCTGATTATGGAGTATCTGGAGGAGGGATAACTACCTTATACTCTGGGCAGAAGGGGGCACAGCAGGTAAATTGTACCAAGCTTTCCTAGGTGTGTGTGTGTGTGTGTGTGTGTGTGTGTGTGTGTGTGTGTGTGTGTGTGTGTGTGTGTGTGTGTGTGTGTGAGCGCTACTTGCAGCAGGGAAATGAAGCACTGGTTTCACACAGTGGGTGCTGGAGGGCTTGCCTTGGACACTCGACTGAGGATCTAACCCTACAGCTGTATCACTGGGGAGTGTTATTGAGGCCCTGGAGGGTGACAGTTATAAAGAAACCCAGACCCCAGGCTGACTGTGTTCACTGTGTGCTCTGAAGGGAAATTGTACTTGGTGCAGAGAGCTGCATCTAGAAATACTGTGTGTATCCATTTGTATTTCAAGTGAATGTCCTTCTTTAATGCCAGTGGTGAGGATTCAGGCTACTTGATTACTGGCCCTGAGAGGGGTCATCACAGGGTGGATCTTCTACATCTGTAAATACTTCTTTATCTAAGAATAACACTCCTTTATCCAAGAATGCAGGATGTTGTCAAATGATTTTTTGTAATCGATCCATGCCATGTTTGGATTCTTCCCCTTTTCACAATTCTCTATTATGACTTTATTTAATAACAAATTATCCTTTGTTCCATATAACTTTCTTTTTTTACCCTTCTGTTCTATTGCCATAGTGAGTTTTCTTCTAAATGACTATAAACTCTGTTGTCATCAATTCTAGTGTATAGTTTATACATTGTCAGAAGGCAAGTTTTTGGTTTATAGTTTTTAGGCTAGCATGCAATTTCACTCTTAAGGATGAGTGTCATTTTTCCTGTTGTTAACCAGGTTGGTGTCTGCTCAGGGTGTGCATATAAGTAGTTCTTATTCAGGGTTAAATCTTCGTGTAAAGATGTTAATACTTTTAAACAGAAGTTAGGCACTTCTTCTGGGCCTGCGGTTTCCATTTAGGAGCTTTTCTTTATTTTGTTTAAGTTTCTGTGGCCATAACTTCATCTCATTTCATATCCAGTATACTTGAACTTCTGACTGTTTCTTTTACTTCTGTCCATTCAGCATCTTTATTATGTTGCACAGGATCTTTATAGATATTTCTCCAAAATGTGTCTGGTTCTTCTATTTTGGTGATATTTCTGGTTATTTTGCTTTGTTTTCCAATTCTCTATAACACTTTTTTGGGTCATCAATGAATTGCTTATTTTATACTTTTCCTTTATATTTATCTGCATATCCTATAGCTCTCAAATAATCAGGGATATATTGCAACAGAATCAGGGACAAACCCAGAAAAAATCAAGGACAATCAGGGACATTTATAAAATAATACTATTAACTTGAGACATTGGCAGAATAAAAGTATGTTAATTATTATACATTTTGTGAATAAAAGAAATGTATAACTCTTACTTACTGCCATTACTTATTGAGTATAATTCATCACCTTTCCTCCAAGAGTCACCAGTTTTAGGCGGGATTAATAGAGACAGAGCTAAATTTTGGAGTCATAATCAGGGATATCCCTGATATATATATATATATATATATATATATATATATATATATATATATATATATATATATATATATATATATATATATATATATATATATATATATATAGGTTTACCATTAAATAGTCACACAATGTATGTGCGAACATCGGCTAATCAAAAACAAATAATGTAACAAAGACAATATCGACATACAAATCAGCGAACGCATAGCGTCGAACCAACCTTCAAAACACGACCATTACTGACGCGACCTTACGAATGCTGATCACCTGAAACAGTTAAACACACTGAACACCAAAAGTCCCTACCTTTCTGGACCCAGGGACAAGTGCTACCATGGGTCCCAAGGGGGGTGCAGGTCCAGTATTGTGGTCTATCAGGTCTGCAGTATTATTGTCAGTGGATTGGATTACGTTATTTCATCACTCGACATTTTGGAATGCCGACATTTCATCCTGTGACATTATTTTTCGATGGTGTGTACATTTGACATATACAAGTTTGTTATTTTAATGGTAAACCATATATACATATATATATATATATATATATTTATATATATATATATATATATATATATATATATATATATATATTATATATACATATATGTATGTGTGTGTGTGTGTGTGTGTGTGTGTGTGTGAGTGTGTGTGTGTATATATATATATATATATATATATATATATATATATATATATATGTATCATACATCTCAACCTCTTAGAGCAAGACATCTGGACAAAGCCATAATGGGGTCAAAGGTCCAAAAATAGGCACTTTTTAAATATTGCTCTTACAAACTTAGAAAGTTGATAGAATAACAGGTTTTGCATTCACTTGAATTTTCTGAAGGGCATTAAGTCTGAAACTCAAATTTCTATCATTATTTTCTGACTTCAACCCTCAATAATTTGTCAAAGATTTACCAGAAAATACAATTTTATGAGAAACCGTTAAAAAATATGAGGCAAAAAAAATCTGTAATGTTGATAGGTATGATTAATATATATATATATATATATATATATATATATATATATATATATATACATATATATATATAGGTCTACTTCACATGTCTGAAAACTCAAAATACTGAATTTCATTTGACTGAGACCACAATACCTAATTTTCAAAATACTGAAAACTCATTTGACTGAATCTCATTATACTGAAAGCTTACAATGCTAAATTTCAAAATACTGAATTTTAAGCTATAGACATGATGTGTGTTTCCCTTCACCTGTGACTTGCTTGTGATAAAAAACATTACTGTAATTTAAAGTGCCAACTGTCAGAATACCGACTGTAGTGCAGAAATTAGTGTTGTAGTGTTTCTAAATGTAGGTATGTCTCTACATTTTTATGGAAAGCATCTAAAGTAATATGGCACACATTTTGTGCACTCCTGGCAGTAGTGGTGGTGTGCACAGTACTGTAAAGTAAGTAAAAGGTATATGCCCTTTTTTCCACTGCAGTGCGATCCTACAGTTAGTATATATAGTTGGGAGGGTGTGGGGGGCATACCCCCCACCTAGTCTGGTTTTATATCATCCGGTTTCTGTTAAGAGTGTAAGTAAGTAGTTTTTAAGTTTTAGAAAGAGTAACCCCTGGATTCTGTATGCCTTGCATGGCATGCAGGATTAGTGCAGGAGCTCAAGCTGGCAATATGTCTTCCGTGCGATCCAGGAACAGCCTGCAGGGGCATGCATGAGTGCTTCTGCACTAGTCCTGCATGGACTAAGCCCCTGTATGCAAATCACCCCATTTGCAGGAGAAATCCATGCAAATGAGGTGAATCTGCAATCCAGGAAGCTTGAAACTGGCCGCGCAGGACTAGTACAATCTGCAGAAATGTACTCAGTTAGTAACCAAGTACATTACTGCAAAATTCAAAACAGAGCTGTGACAGCTTCAAATAAAGGCTGCATATCAGTCAGGAAGCATGCCAATGACCAAGTATAAGGCCAATGGCATTGCAAACAGCATAAAAAATTAGAAAATCAACTTTTATTTTTTTTAGCCGATCTCGGCTGTTTAAGCGTAGGGTAGTGGCGCACAAACAGGATCGGGGGGAAAGTAATAAAATAAACCTAAAATAAGCCTTCTGACTAAAAGCACTATTCTGCCATGAAAGTCAATGGCAGGCAGAAGACAACATAGCCAGTGAGTAGTGGTTGCTAATGGGGGGAGGCTCAGTGTGAGACATGTAACTATGCATTAGCAGGCAATCCTATGCAAATGAGGGGAATGATAGTGAATCTCATTTTTCCCCAGCATTCTAGTCAGGTCCCAACAGTGTAAGAGTAGGAATAGCTTGGTGCAAGCCTAGGAGTTAGCTGACATCATGGGGGTGGTGTCAGTGGCGGACTGGACTGAGCCCTGTGGTTTGCTCATAGCTAAGCACAGCTAAGCAGGGGGTGTCTGACTCTGCCTAGCACTCTTACATTGCCTAAAAGGGGGTGTGCGTGTTGCACCGGGTTTTAAAAAAAAGTTAAAACAGGAAATAGCAGCTCTGTGCACATTTGAGCATTGTGTTTGCACAGCACACCCCTGGGCTTAAACAGGAAGGCAATGGGAAGGGAAAACAGCAGTAGGAAGGTAATCTAGGAGAACTAGCATAGCTGGCAGGTGAAATGTATCAGAATCAGCCAATTACACAAGCAGCAGACTAGCCCAGCCCAGAACACTACTATAAACTATGCAAACACCTTCCCCTCTGGTTTCTCCCACACTGTACACCACCGGTGTAAACAAGCGGGGAACTTTTAACAATCAAAACAACAAAATGATAGGGGCTGCAAAAGCTATCATACAACAACTTGTGGAAGAGGCTGAGGGTGGTGAGGATGTGAATGCTGTCAACCAACACACAGTGAGGAAATGGACAAGAGTGTACAGACCCAGGGTAACTTACCAGGGGCTACACGAGCTGGAGATAGTGGAGCACTATAGGGTGGACAGGGACCTCTTATAGAAAATTGCTGAGCTGTGCTGGCCACGCCTGACACACAGAACTAACAGAGGGGAACCCACCCCAGTGGATACCATGGTATGTGTAGGCCTAAAAATACTTGCTACATGTACCTTCCAAAGGCCAACTGGGGATATGATGGGGATCTCACAGGCATCAGCATCCAGGGTATTCCACCAGTTCCTGGATGCCATGTCAGCACATGTCAGTGAGCACGTATATTTCCCCAACACCCATGAGGCATTGGCCAGCAATATGCAACTGTTCAACCAAATAGCAGAATACCCTGAGGTAGTGGGTGTTATAGACTGCATGCACATATGCTTCAAAACACCACCCGGTGAGTGGGGTAGGGTCTACATCAACCTCAAGGACTTCCCCTCCATCAACTGCTAGGTCGTGTGCGATGTCCAGGGCATAATAATGAATGTGTGTGCTGGCTGCCCTGGAACCTATCATGAATCCCACATCGGCATCTGATGCAGCTGTACCAGAGATTTGCCAATGGGGACATCCCACATGGTCACCTAGTGGGGGATGCTGGATAAGCACAGGAGCACACACACCCGAACAAGAACTCCATAATGAGGCACATGCACAGACCAGAATTACAGTAGAGAGTGTGTTTGGGATGCTCAAGTCACGGTTCCAGTGCCTGGACACATCCGGTGGAGCCTTGCAGCACTCACCAGCTACATGTACCGAAATTGTCATTGTATGTGCCATGCTACATAATATGATCCTGTGGAAACAGCTGCAGCAGGAACAGCATGGGTCAGGGCCACACAGCCCCCCACCATTGCCAAGGCCTGCACAGGCACAGAGTGACTCAGAGGAGGAACAACCTGAGCCTGCCCCAGTAGGCAGAAGGAGGCATGCCCAGTATGCCCTGGCCTTGGCAAAGAGGCAACACATAGCACATACACTGACACAGGAGGGACTCAGGGAATAACACCTCTCTCTGACTCTCACATACAGTAAAAGGGATGCCAAACATGACACTACCTGTGCTCAACCATGTGTAGGGAGTGTACTATGTGCATCTGACATAGGCAGCCCTGCAGCACCACCCTCTATACGTGGACACCCACAAGGTAAGTGACTCACACATGCAAGTCAGGGGGGGGGTCACTTACCCAACAACAATCACAACCAGAAGGACAAGTGTAGACAAACACAAAAAAAGGCTGTGCTATGGGCTCTGAATGATGCCTATGGGTAACCACCCCCAGGCCTACACAGACAGTCCACAGCAGGTCAGACAGTGGGATGTTAGTTTTGAAGGGTAGAAGTCAGAGACTATGCAGGTAAATCAAAGCTAAGATCTGTAGTACACTGGTATGCCTCTAGTCAGCATGATAGCTTAGAATACAGAATGAAATAGAGTACCTGACATACCAGTACAGTCATAGCAAATGTGTACAAGTGTCAGGTGTGCTCCCCCCATCCTACGTACAAATGTAGTAACAGTCATGTGTGCCCCCCAATCCTGTGTAGAAATGTAGAAATAGTCAGGTGCTCCCCCATTCTACGTAGAAATGTACTAGCAGTCAGGTGTGCCCCCCCAATCCTGTGTAGAAATGTAGAAATAGTCAGGTGTGCCCCCAATCCTACGTAGAAATGTAGTAACAGTCAGGTGTGCCTCCCAGTCCTGTGTAGAAATGTAGAAATAGTCAAGTGTGCCCCCATCCTACGTAGAAATGTAGTAACAGTCAGGTGTGCCCCCCAATCCTGTGTAGAAATGCAGAAATAGTCAGGTGTGCCCCCCATCCTATGTAGAAATGTAGTAACAGTCAGGTGTGCCCCCCCAATCTTGTGTAGAAATTTAGAAATAGTCAGGTGTGCTCCCTCATCCTATGTAGAAATGTAGTAACAGTCAATGCCAAATGATCGATGGATACTCTGCAGAAACAGTATGCTACTTGTAGGTGTACAACACAAAGGTCTGCACTGCAGTACAAACTACCTGGACTCGATCCACACATTCAGCACAGACGGGCATACTGGGCATGCTCACACAAACAAATGAAGGCCATGTCTGCAAACACCAGTGGACCAGACATATCTGGCAGTTGCAGATGTTAGTGCAGACACTCCACTGTATGCACCGCTCATGCTTTGCACACACACTGGATAGGGATACAGACATGTATCTAAGGACAGCACACTATAATAAGCCAAAAGTAGATGTACATAGATGTGTGAAAGAAGGTGACTGTGACAAGGAACCATCCAGGCCTGTCCCACCCAGCACACAGCCAAAGGGCCACAACCACATGAGGTTCAGATGTCGCTCACTGTAGATACTAACCACCAGTATCTGTCAGCATTACAGACTATGTGGTGCAAGTGCTAGCTGTGCAACATGACTGTACAAGGAAGTAGTCATCTAGCAGCTGTATACAAGTACCTGTGAAATATGACCCTGTGTGTGCCCACATGTGGTGTGTCATCCTCTAGATGAATGCGTTATGGCCCTTGCACACACACTGCCCTCCCCATAGCCCTACAATGACAAGCCTGCTGAGGTCATCCACTGTGAAATACACCTTTGGGAAAGTTATAGCCCTGTAATCTCCATGGTGCATTATATAACTGTGTACTGTTGTAGTGTGGTAAACTAGTTAGGTAGGAATTCCAATCCCAGACATGGCAACTGTTTTTGTGTGTGTGTGTGTGTGTGTGTGTGTGTGTGTGTGTGTGTGTGTGTGTGTGTCTGTCTGTCTGTCTGTGTAGAGAGCAATGCTTTTTAGGGTAGTCACACTCCCTATAATTCAAATGTTCTACTTTGGTAAGGGTGCTGATGTCATCCACCTAGAAATACATCTCTGGGAAGGCTGTAAGCCAGTAATCTCAGTAGCACATCCCATAACTGCGTACTGCTGAAGTGTGATAAAATATTTACGTAGGAGTTCTAATCCCAGACTTGGCAAGTGTGTGTGTGTCTATCTGTGTAGACAGCAATGCTTTTTAGGGTAGTCACACTCCATACAATTCAAATGCTCTACTTTGGTAAGGCTGCTGATGTCATCCACCTAGAAATACATCTCTGGGAAGGTTGTAGCCCAGTAATATCAGTAGTGTGTCCCATAACTGCGTACCACTGTAGTGTGATAAAACAGTTAGGTAGGAGTTCTAATCCCACGCTTGGCAAGTGTGTGTGTGTGTCTGTGTGCATAAAGAGCAATGCTTTTTAGGGTAGTCACACTCCATACAATTCAAATGCTCTACTTTGGTAAGACTGCTGATGTCATCCACCTAGAAATACACATTTGGGAAGATTACAGCCCAATAATCTCTGTAGTGTGTTCCATAACTGTGTACCTCTGTAGTGTGATAAAATAGGTAGGAGTTCTAATCCCGGACTTGGCAATTGTGTGTGTGTGTGTGTGTGTGTGTGTGTGTGTGTGTGTGTGTGTGTGTGTGTGTGTGTGTGTGTGTGTGTGTGTGTGTGTGTGTGTGTGTGTGTGTGTGTGTGTGTGTGTGTGTAGAGAGCAATGCATTTTAGGCTAGTCACACTCAGTACAATTGAAATGCCCTATTTTGGAAATCCTGCTGATGTCATTCACTGTGAAATACACCTTTAGGGAAAGGGCACTCCAGCAATCCATGTGGTGCGTCCTATAACATCATCTTGCTGTAGTGTGATATACAACTCTGGAAGGAGTTCTATTCCCACACATGGCAGTTGTGGATGTTTTGTGTCTGTTTCTATGTCTATGTAGGGGGCAATGCATTTTAGGCTAGTCGCACTCAGTACAATTCATATGAATGACAAACACAAATGCAGGCACACATGTCATTCACTGTGAAATACACCTTTGGGGAAGGAGCACTCCAGTAATCTCTGTGGCGCATCCTATGATGCCATAGTGCTGTAGTGTAATATACTAGTTAGGTAGGAGCTTTAATCCCAGACATGACAGATGTGTGAGTGTGTGTGTGTGTGTGTGTGTGTGTGTGTGTGTGTGTGTGTGTGTGTGTGTATGTGTCTGTGTTTGTGTTTGTCATTCATATCTTGTGTGGAGGTGGTTGTGAGTGTGTAACAACTGGACTCAATGGGGAGGGTGTTTTGCAAACTTCTTATATGGTGGGCCAAGTAAATATCACAATGTCTACTGTACAGGGATAACTGATGTGAAATAGCCGAGATGCTGGGGTGCAAATCCATATCCCTAAATGTGACATCAATGCCAGCTGAACAACGTTAGCAACCCTTGTATTACCCAGGGAACACTATTAACCCATGTCTCATACACACACACACACACACACACACACACACACACACACTTGCCTAGGCAACAGCTGCTATGTTGGTAGTACCCTGCATATTGCCCACTGACAGTAACCGTGGTGTGATTGCAGTGGGCTACAGAGGGCATGGCACCTTGTCCTTCAGTCCAATAGGCATGTACATGCTGACAGTGCACCTCCCCCATGTTCCCCACTGGACACCTGCAACATCTGTGGTGCCAATCCAACGTGACCCACAAATGACATACCATGCCTGAAACACATTGGCCACACGCAATAGTCAACCAGGTGAGTTAATGGTGAATACAATACCCACCTGTGTGGGCAAATCCAGACACTACACCCCTGAGCCACATTGCAGACCATTGTCATGTGACCTGATTCCAAGGTATACACATCACCTAGCCTTGTATAGCCATCTGGCACCGTCAACCACAACACACCCATGAAGCAGTGCACACATGCATGTCAGTACTGGCACCCGTGTCTCTTTGCGGTGTATGATGCGTATGACCATATTCACAATCACTACAACCCCCATTGGCATACTGAAGCATGCTGTCTGATGTCTGACACCTCCACATACCCTTTGCACATATAACCTCTGTATGACCCCTGTGGTGCATGTGATACCTGCACAGTACTGTGTTGTGGCAATCCCACTAGTGATGAGTTGTATTCCTGGCCCTGCCAAGTTTGTCAATGTGCATGCGTTCCTGTGAGAGTGTGGTTGTGTTGATGCTGACACCTGTTCATGCAGACAGGCACGTGTACTACACCTACCACATAGCTACCTTATCCCTGTTGCAGATGTCACTCACCAACACATATAAGTTCTGAGGGCTCCCCAACATATAGGCTATGTGGCGCATCCACTAACTGCATGGACATGTGATAGCATTACATAGTCTTCAGGGGGTTGATACCCTGTACTGGTAGGTGTGTGACACAAACATGCTTAAGTTTTACTCTCCCACCCCTCCCTGGCTTTTCTGTGCCACTGTCTGCCTCTCTCACTCCCTCTCTGGTGGATGTGGAGACTTACACCTGCATTGCTTAGGCAGCAGCATGTGTATTTTAAGTGATGCTGAGGATCAGCTGATGACCTCTGCATGAATTGCAACCCTCCTCTAGCTGATTGCATGTGGAACAGCTGTGCTAACATTCTCATAGCCAATTGCATGGAAACATACACCAATATCTAGGAACATCATGTTGGTGTTGGGCATTTCATTCATTGTGAGCAAGAACTCAATCTGTTTTTTGGCAAACAGCATATTAGATGGATTGGGGATTTACCTCATACCTGCCATGTCAGTGCTATGTTTATGAGAGAACACCCATCTGTAGGGTCATCTGCAGACTGGGCAGTGTGTGGTGCCTTTTGTTTCAGGTGTTAACCACAGAGCACCTATCTGAACTGCAGAAAGTAGTGTGAGGATTGCAGTCTGCAGATGGTGACACCAGCGAGAGTTACTGACTTCATATCCCTCATAGGATATATGTTGCGACAAACCCAGTTACAACAGTAAATATATGAGGTTATCACAGCAGCATGTCAATATTGGCCCTGTGTATGTGCCTTCAGCCACAACCCTGTCAACCTTTGTACATATGTCATGCAATAAGGGGTGCATATGTGCTGTACACCATATTTAGTGACATCATATCTGATAACAAGCCAATGAAATATCAGACTGCTACACATGTTATGTATAGTAGGGGTTATATTTGATGACATAACCTGGACATTCTGTGGTTGTGTGTACAGTACTGAGGTCTGTGTACTTATGGTGATTGTCGGCAATGTGTGTATTGTTAATATGTACCTTGGCCTGTGTACAGACTGTGGTAGATGTCATTGTTCTTGGTCGTGTTCTATCTGATGTTACATGCTGCTTCACTGTATGCTACCCTATCAGCTGACATGTTTGTAGGGCCATACACGCACATGTCCCATACCACAGACAGGCATAGGAGCACACTGTGTAGCGGCCCGTTATATTTAGGGTTAGTGTGTGAGTGGCACATATGAGGTTGGTGTTGAACAGATAGTCCATATACTGTAATAATACGCTAGCATACCATATATGGCTGTGTTCACATTGGTTGTGGTTATGCACTTTCACACAGGTGTATGTTACTCTGTGCTGTGGCATGCCTGTTGAGCCTGCTATATATGCAGGTACATGTGCATTTCCCCATAGGAAATGTAGGCCAGTGTTGAGCATGTATGCCTGTAGCCTGCACAGTGCTTTGTTACATGCCTAGCAGCTTAGTGTACTTACGCAGTGAGATGTAATGTCCAGATACTTGCCAGGTGTACTGCCGCTGGGCCACCATAACAGTCATGTAGGTCAGACAGAGCAGTGGGATGCTGTACAGATATATGTCAATATCTACTGGGTAGTATGTGGTCATGGCACCTATGTACCAGTGGTTGGTATGTGGCAGGACAGGCAGGGATGTGTGAATGCATAACCTATGGGGGCACATGTATACCCGTAGTTATGTGTTATACCCATCTATATGGCTGTTAACATCCACATTGTCAGGACTGATCCACATGTCTTGCACTAAGGGGTTCTGTGTATACCTCTGGACTGTCCAAAGTGTGTCAGACTGTCCACATATATTGTCCATTATCCCTGCTGTAGTCCACAGGAGCATTACATGCTAGCAGTAGTACTGTACTATGATGTCCTTCGGATGTCTGTCAGTAGTCAAGAACACATGTTAAAAGCAGATGTGACATTGCACACACACCATGTCTGTGAAGACACTCCCTATTACACTAGCAATAGTCTACAAATATACCTGACATCCCCTTGCACTACAAAGTTGGGACTATAGGGTCTGAGGTAGGGCTACACTCCATGTTCAGGACATATGGTGAGGATATATGTACATATGATTATCCAGATATCTATATAGACATACACATATACATATCGACATACATAGATGGATATCTATATGTACACAGCTATACAAATAAACACCCAGATATATACATATACTGAGCAATATATGTCTACACATATACAGATATAGATACATATGCACATATACGTATGGATATCTACATATATATTGACAGTAGTAGGCATATCAGAATAGATATGTATGCACATATAGTTATTGATATCTACATATATACCAACATAACTAGGCATATCTGTACACATAGGATGTGCATACATATATAGCTATATATACATATTTCTATATATGGGATCACTACTAAATATCGAATTACGGAATCCCGAGAATCTGAATACCAAAGACCAGAATCTTGAGATTCTGTAATCTCGAAAACAAAACAAAACAGTTTAGAAAGCATATGCAGGTGGTCAAGCCCCCCTGTACCCCCCACACCCCCTGCAACTTAAATATACCAACTCCGAGATTGAAACACAGTGGAGTGAATGGCAAAATAGTGCCTTGCAGAGTGGAACAGAAATTTTGCCGTTCACTACACTGTAGTGCGAGCTTGGATTTGGTATATTTAAGTTGTGGGGGTGTAGGGGGGCTTGCCCCCCTGCATACACCTGTTTAAATCTTTTTTTTTTTGACATTTCTTATTTTTTTTTACTTTCGAGATTACTGAATCTTGAGATTCTGGTCTTAGGTTTTCAGATTCTTGGGATTCCGTAATTCGATATTTAGTAGTGATCCCTTATATATACATATACGTATATCTATATATACATATATCTATATATACATATATGTATATGGGAGCGCTACAGAATCCTGAAAGCCCAAAGACCTGAAGACCATCAGGGGTGAGCTGCTTTAAGGTATATGGATGTACATTACCATACAATCTACCTTGGTTAAATGGAGGCCTACTGCCACCTGCCATACAGACTGTTCTGTTTGTCAGTGTGCTTGTGATGGTGTCAGTTGTGCCTTGTTATGTAACAGCTACATCCCATTGTGTCAGCTGAAATCTTTACCCCCTAGAGATTGTCTACAGGGTGTAGATAGAGGCTGCTGAACTATACATCTGCATTACTTACTGTTGATTTTTTGGTATTCTGTGGCCCAGTCTGTCTTTACTATTATACTACTTGATGGCCTTGGCGTGGACAGCAACATTTTTTTAACTTTTCCAGACTACTGTATTAATATAACTGTTTCACAGTTGCATTACTCAGTTTATGTGGATGTCCATGTCTAAACAACTATACCACATGGCATATACAACTGTAATAGTACACAAATAAAGCTTTCCAATTTATGCAAATCTGTGTGTGGTGTTATATCCTTTGATTTCTCTGTGAGTATATGTTGCAGACGATGATTGTCATTTGTATGAGTGACTCATACAGTCTCCAGTTGGTAAGGTGGTAACTGTAGGAATAGTGGCTGTTCTATATTGTGTGCACCTACTACATATGTCTCTTACTATACATATCTCTGCGTGTGTATGTGTAGTTACATATATATATATATATGTAATATACACACATATATATATATATATATATATATATGTGTGTGTGTGTATATATATATATATATATATATTTATATATGTGTGTGTGTGTGTGTGTGTGTGTATGTATATCTGTATCTGCATATATGTGTCTATGTATATGTATCCTAGGGATGCCCATGTCATGTCAGGTCCTGGTTATGGGATCTGCAACACTTGGTAGTGTATTGCAGGGTGGACGTGTTTGGCTGGGGGGTATACCTATTCGCACAAGATGTATATTGTTTGGGGCCTCTCAACCCCATTAATGGTGTATGTGGACAAATATGTTTGTATTTACCCATTGTTATCTACAGATGTATGTCCATATATACCTATATATATATATATATATATATATATATATATATATATATATTTGCTTACATAAATATAACTATGTCCATTTATACCTACATAGATATATATATATATATATCTGCTTACATATATATAACTTGCTGTATATATTTAGACATATAGATGTAGACATATATACCTATAGATGTAGCCATTTGTATGTATATATGTTTTATAAATATATATATATATATATATATATATATATATATATATATATATATATCTGTATATTGATATATCTACATACATAGGATATGTTTTATCTATTTAGATATTAATATATATATATATATATATATATATATATATATATATATATATATATAGATATATATATACACACACACACACACACACACACACACACACACACACACACACACACACACACACACACACACACACACACACACACACACACATACATCTACATGTTGAAATACATTTCTTGTACTGTTGAATGTCTGTGCTGGATGATATGTTTGTGAAAACATCAGGGTTATGTATATAGACATGGCTTAGTGGCAAATCACTTTGACTGTGGTGTGCAGGGTCCTGGGCTTGAGCCTTGCAAAGGCTATTTATTTTGTTGCTGGGCAGTACAAGGGCCATTGGATACAGAGTGATTAAGGTGCTTTTGAGCAGTTGTAAGTGGGTTTGCGTGGGTTTGCACGTAGGTAAGCACTGGTAACTTCTGGTTACAGTTTCTTATACTCAGTTGGCTTCTAAATTGCTTAACCAGTGTAGGCATTGCTTACCCCTGCTCAAACAGGCTGAAACCCGCTTACTACTGCTTAAAATTTCTTACTCCTGCTTCCCCCACACTAATTTCTATAAAAGAAAAGAAAAAAGGGTTGATAGGAAAGTGGTGAAAAAGGGGCAAAAAGAGGGTAAGACAGTAATGAAAATAGCTAGGGATGTGCAGGAAGGGTGTAGGGAATGTCCATAGCTGCCCATTTCTTCTACAGCAACTGCTGTGCATATACACTGAATTTGGAGGTATATTTGGACACTCAAACCCCTAAGAAAGGAGTGAGGACAACAATAATAAGTTGTGATGCCAATTAGACCATATTACATGTGTCCAGTGGACATGTGTGTGAAATGGACAGCTATGTATGGGGTGAGATTTTTTTTTGGGAACAGATTGCCCTTTTTTTTCAGGTGAGAGTGGGATGTTGGGGTGGGGTAGTAGGTATATTTGGGGAGGTGAGTTGGGTAGGTTAACAGACAAGACAGACAAGATGCATACAGGGGTGGTATATGACACATGTGGGGGGTAAACACCTTGATGGGAGGGGTGTTGGAAAATCGGATGCCCATGAGCCCCCTAGTGGAAACAGTGGGACTGAGGTCCCCACCAATGGGCAGTCACCACTGCACCTTCACAGCCCTGATGGTGGCTGTGCTGGGGGCTGAGTTGCAGAGCTAAACTGATGCTCTATTTGCAACACACGGCCCTCGAGCTGGCATAAAAGATCACCAAGCTGCTGGTTGAGCTCTCTCCGCACCATGACCCTGACCTGGCGACAGGTGACAGATTTCTGTCCATGCCCACTCCTGGGGGGCGATCCCCATCCCCTGAGGTGGTTCCACCTGAAGGTGGTGCAGGACCAATGGACAGGGAGGTCTCGGGTTGGGTCCCAGACATGCTGGTGCCCAATGCCATGGCCAGCTGAGGTGAGACAGATGGGTCCGTTTGGACCGGACTTCCCAAATGTGCTATAGTGTTTAGATTTCATCATCATATGTCGGTTAGTAATAGTCAACACATTCCAGGGTTAGGTATAACAACATGCATAGATATTCCCATTAACCCAGACACCAGATACGGAACAGTTGCATAGCAAACAGAACACATGCATATATGGGACCACAGTGGTAGTAAGAACAGCATGCATGTACATTGTTGGCACCATGCCACCAATGTTGGAATATTTCATTATAGCACATGCATGGGAGAAATTAACATATTTATCAAACAACTGGACATTATCAGAACATTGGTGTCATTACATACCAGTTGGGGTGGGTATGTTGATTATTGTTGGAGATATGGTGAGTGGGAGAGAAAGATGTTAATTAACAACTAGTACATTCCTGTAGTCCACATTACTCTCTTAGTCAGTGCTGTTATCTGTACCATGTGAGTCTTACTACACTACCCCATAGCCTTAGTTTGGACAGTGATATGGCTGTCATCATCGTTATACATGAACTGGTTTTACCTGCAGTATACACCTCTTACCTGGTATACCTAACTAGCTATTTCTACACATACTCCCAGATTCCGGTTTGATGTTGTGCACATAGCTATCCAACTCTTTCTGCACAGACTCTGGCCATGTATTGACAACATGCAGGTGTGCTGGGACATATCTAGAATATTGCCCTCTTCAGCCTTTAGTGACCTGACAAACACATATACATGCTTTCCTACACAGTTATACTATGTATCACAGTGTGGGTGACAGTGATCAGTGATACATTATTATTCAGAGAAATTGCAACACTCGCAATTCCCTACAATACCAGAGTGAACAGTACCAGTACAGGTTATAATGGTCTGTATTTTTCAGCACAGTGTTTGTATCCGATGTACATGTGGGAGCAATGTTTGTTAGCACTACCTGACTGTTGCCACACAAAGTACCAAATTTCACATTAGTATTATGCACATACATGTCACTCTGTTACTGTACACACTCTGGTCACAGCTTGACAACATGGGGGTGTAGATAGGACATACTTGGCTTATTACTCTCCTAACAGTTTTGGGGGTTGCTACAGAGACAGGCTTGTTCTCATAGATGTTTGACAATCACTTGTATGCCCTGTTTGCTGGCTAAACATCTGGGATCATCCCACAGACTTACCAGGGGGACAGGCAGCAGATATTGGCCCATATACTGGACATTCTGGCCTCATCTGTACAGTTGTGGGGTATGATTCTATATGCAGCCTACTTCCACTCTCAGGATTGTCTGCTGCAACTTAAACACACTGTCCATCACAGTTGTGTCTGCTATATAGATATTGCTGTATATCTCCTATCTGCTTTCTGTCTTATTAATCCCCTGTGCTTTTGCATTCTGACCTTTTATTACAATACTCGTATACAGATTTCCTAGACAGTTATATGTTGTAGGACAGTGTGGGCAATAGTAATGTATAATACCTCATTATTCAGAGCAACTGCATCAGTCACAGTGCCATACAATATCAGTGTAAACAGTACTAGTACAGGGTATCATTCTTTCATTTCTGGGCACAGTGTTGGTATCTGACAGACCTGTGGGAGAAATTTTTATTAGCACTACCTGAATGTTCCCACACACAGTACCAGATTCCACATTACTATTATGTACATACAACTCACTCTGTTACTGTGCACACTCTGACCACAGCTTGACAAGTTGGGGTGTAGATGGGATATACGTGGCTTCTTAGTCTCATAAGGTATTGGGGAGTTGCTAGTGTGCCAGCTTTGTTCTCATAGATGTGTGTCAATCAATTGTATTTCCTGTTTGCTGCCTATACATCTGGGATCATCCCACTGATTCCCCAGGGGGATAGGTTGATAGGCAACAGATATCGGCCACTTTACTGGACATTCTGGACATATATTCAAAGTTGTGGGGTATGATTCTGTATGCAGAGTACTACCACTGGCAGGATTCGAACTATGGCTGTGTGTGCTAATAATCTCCGTTGCATGTGCTGTTCGGGTTTTGTTGTCTGCATTTTCCCTGTTTGCTGTCTATGTGTCTCTCACTTGTACTAAATGGCCTCTGGGGATTACACCTGTCATATACAGGCATTCCTACACATTCAATTTATGGTGCACGGTGTGAGTAACAGTGCTTAATACAACAGTATTATTACATGATTGTAAATCTACATTACCATATGATACCAGAGTATACATATGCAGCAGTTAGACCTTTATTGTCAGGCTTTTACACTTTTATTGACATACAAACGATATGAGACTCTTCCTGCCTTATTCTCTAGTGTATGCAGTACTTGTCTTGAACAATACAAGTTTTATACAGGCAATTAATTTACTACTACTTTTAGTTTTATTTCCTATGACAGTAAATGCATGAGTATTACTGACTGCCTCATGTCGCAACCTCACCAGGCAACTGACATGGGCCTCCTGGTTCGCGGCCCACTCCACTGCAGCTGCGGGGGACATAAGAGGAATATTTAGCCATACCTATCCATGATATACCTGAGCTGGCAATTATTACACACATAGTGGGGTGATACTTACACACAACTGGAACATCTCCTGCCACTCTAGCTTCTTGGATCCACTTCTCCAAGAGGTCCCCCTTACGCCACTTCAGTTCGGCATAGTGATGCCTGACCTGCTCACCAGTTCGGCGTATGCCAGTGGCACCGGTGAGGTCAAGGGCAAGATGATTCCAGGCCTCCACCTTATATTGGAAGCCTTGGTACTGGCCCTGCAGCAGTCTCTGATCATGGTCTTTGACAAGGAGTCCTGCCATGACTTTGGACTCCTGGATGCACCAGACCTGCACCTGAAAGCACACACTATCTTGCCTTACTGCCATTGTGCCTGCAAGGGGAAGCTACAACCAGTTATGAGATGTATTCCCACCTCTTGGGTTAAAGTAGGGCCAATTTCCTGCAGTTTTCCATGATTGGCTGGTTTTGAAAAGGTTAGGCTATGGGCAAACCTGCTTACCTAGGGTTAGCATTGTTTAAAGAGATATAATACTGGGCACATTGAGTTAGCTGGCCTACACATTGCTTACACCTCCTAAGCTGGCCTGTGCAATGCTTAGCATTGCTTACATTAGACTTTGCATTATAATTCCTTTTTGGTATTGAGTTATTATTCATTACACCCTATATGTATGCCTGGTGTCCATGATTCATGTGTATGTACACTGTATGGGGTCCTTGTGTTTTATTGGGGACTTCAACACTCTATTACAATTACACCTGACTTCTGGCCTTACTGCTGTACTCCAGTTCACGTATTTATGTTATGCAGTTGGTTAAGGCACATATGTCTGTATACTGATTCTTTTCACAGGTTCAGTTTGGTTTTACTATGGTGAAGCCTTGTTTGCTGATACCCCATTTTTCTGTACTTCTGTGTTGGCTTGGTGGTTATCTACTGTGACTATGGTGTATAGGTTCCTGGGTTCGAGACCTGCATGGCTGTTTATTTTGTTGCTGGACAGAACAAGGGCCATTGGATACACAATGATTAAGGCATTTTGAGCAGTTGTAAGCAGGTTTGCGTGACGGCAAGCAATGCTAACCTCCAGTTACATATGCTTATAGAGAGTTAGCTTAAAAATTGCTTAACCTGTGTGCGCACTGCTTACCCCCACGCAAATGGGGTTAAACTCACTTACTAGTGCTTAAATATGCTTACTACTGCTTATGGGTGCTTAAACCTGCTTACTAGTGCTTTATTCATTATGACACTGACACCTCACATTTGCACTTACTGCAGTACTCCAGTTCATAAATATATGTTATTTAGTGGGTTATGCAACATAAATATTAGTCATAATGTGCTTTGCCATGGAAAATGGAATATGCTGTAATGGGACTCGAACCGTGAATGCCTGCTCGTAAGGTGAATGCTCTGCCCACTACACTATTGCTATGCTGCTTCATTTGCATGTATCTTCCTTGTTATCCTCTTCAGCCATTTAAGCTTCATTAACCGTAGCTAAGCGATGGGCACACCCGCGCATCTATGGTTAGCTTTAATCAGATTTTAAATTAAAAAAAAGGGTTTGCTCATTTTATTGGTGATTACTTGCTGTTGTACATGAGGGGGAATGTTGGTGGGGATATGCGGACACCTATCTGTGGTCTCACTCATTTCTTACCCCTTTCTGCTGTTCTTCATTGCTCCGTGTAAGATTAGGAGCTCAGGCAGCGCGTCTCATTACTACTCATGGCGCACTGCCATCCTGCTCCTAAATGGCCACCTCCATTCAGGACTAAGCTAGTCCTGCATGGAGGAATAGTAAATCCGGGAGTTAGTCTTTGGTGTTGTAAGTGTTGTGCATGTCTATGGCTTAAAATTCAGTATTTTGAAATTCAGCATTGTAAGCTAGACAAATGTGAGTTTTCAGTATTTTGAAAATTAGGGATTGTGGTCCCAGTCAAATGAAATTCAGTATTTTGAGTTTTCAGTCATGTGAATTAGGTCTATATATATATATATATATATATATATATATATATATATATATATATATATATATATATATATATATATATCTATGAATTTATATCTCTCCCTGTCTCTCTCTCTCTATAGATAGATATAGATATGTACATATATATATATATATATATATATATATATATATATATATATATATATATATATATATAAGCACTACAGAATCCTGAAAGCCCAATATTCTGAAGACCAAAATCCTGAAAAATCAAAATCCTGAAAACTCAAAATACTGAAAACTCAAAATCCTGAAAACACACAGGATACCAACACTTGCTATATTCCAGCACAAGTACATATAGAAACAAATAAAACACAAACTATATTGCTGTTCTCCAACTATAAGCAGGGAGGCCCCCATGTGGTGGTCTGCGCCCTACACATCCCCTGCATCATAAATATATCAACTCCAAGATTGCTCTTAGTGTAGTGAAATGCAATCTTGGAGTTTATATATTTACGTGTGCAGGGGGGCTTGCCCCCTGCATATAGTTGAAGGGTAATATGTTTCTGTATGTACTTGTGCTGGAATATAGTAAGTGTTGGTATCCTGTGTTTTTCAGGATTTTGGGTTTTCAGTATTTTGAGTTTTCAGGATTTTGAACTTTCAGTATTTTGGTCTTCAGGATTTTGGTCTTTCAGGATTCTGTAGCGCTCATATATATATATAGCTACATATAGCTTACACACACACACACACACACACACACACACACACACACACACACACACACACACACACACACACACACACACACACACACACACACACACACACACACACACACACACACACACACACACACACACTTATAGATTAATAAGTAGGTTAGATAGATACACATAATTATATTACACACACACACACACACACACACACACACACACACACACACACACACACACACACACACACACACACATTTATAGATTAATAAGTAGGTTAGATAGATATACATAATTATATTACACACGCACACACACACACACACACACACACACACACACACACACACACACACACACACACACACACACACACACACACACACACACACACACACACACACGCTTGCACTCACACATGCAATAACATCCTTATCCATTCTCTTACTGTTGTTAATATTCAGTTATTTATTTATTTTATTTATTTATTTAACATATGTTTACCGGGAAATCAATTTCACAGATGTTGCTATTATGTCACTGTGCAGAGTGCCTTCTGAGAACTGAACTATAAAATGACTGTTATCAGATGTGGAAAAGAGTAGTGTACTGGCATTCATGAAGGGACTGGAAAAACGAGTGCTGAAATGTACTACGCCATTTTTTTTAAATGGCAAACTTACAAGGAAGCATGGGACGTATCAAACTCAGGCTTATATTTTTGGCAATTGTCATTAATTCAAGGTCAGAGTTTTGCCTAGTTATATTAGGGATTAAACTCATGAATTGCTATACTGCCAATAGTTCATTTTATTCGGAGTTAGGCCCATATTTTCAATCTGTTCGCATTTGCATTGTTATAATATAATTCTGGGAATACATTTACCAACTAATAAAAATCATCTTCCTGCATGGAATAACCCAACAGCTGTGCCAAATTGGTAAAGAAGGATGTTTTGCTATATGTTACCATACTGCTTTGTTCACTATTACTGTGATATGCAGCAGGTACAATAATAGCTACAATGTCAAACAGAGAAGTTCATAAAATAAGACACAGCTGACAATGGCATCTTAAGCCCATGACAAAGGCAGGCTGTCTTGAACAGCAGAACCTGATGAATATTAATGTGAAAAAACTGCAAACTCTGTAGTATGATGCATTTGTGCTGTAGTGCAGAATCCTGAGTGGCACTACAGAGGATGTGGCTAGTTAGATGAGACAGGTAACATCTGAATGATAGGTATGAACTATCCCAGGTAACAAATTTATATAGAATTGTGAAAAGCTGACTTGCCTCCCTAGTCTGTCCATTTCATACCTGTAGCATACTTATTAGATAAAATGCTGAATACCTTCTACACCAGGAGTAGGCTTTTGGTGATTTGATCTTTGAAAGGTAATAAGCTAGTCAGTTCATAAGATGGTATTAAAATGTTTGTACAATGTTCATTAGCAGCCAAATAAAAAGACAGTAGAAAATCTAAACATGTATATCCAACCAGTCTGGGTTGGGGAGGATGACTGAATGTTTTAAACAATATGTGGGGATACTAGCAGTCCAAATGAATATTAGTTTTCAAAAAATAAAAATAGACATGTGCATAACAGCAAATAGTCACATATGAGTAACTAAGGGGAGACACAAGGAATAATATTTTTTACAAAACAGATGTTGAGTGAGTGGAATGGCCTCTCAGAAGTAAAGTCAAAACCAGTGATTTAATTCAAAAATACATGGGACAGATGTAAAGGATTTCTTAAACAGGCTGAAGAGAATAAGCATATCTTAAATACGAACTACCTGTTATCAAACTGGTAATGAAATGTCAGATAAGCTACCTTTTTTTGCTTGCAAATCTTTTGGGAATTTTCATCATTTAACACATCATTTCAGTTAACAGATCATCCATGAACATGTGACTTGTCTGTGATTTGCTTTTCAGTGAAACCCATATGATTACAGACATTCAGTCAAACAGGGATCGTTTATACTTTTTATGTAGGACGCAGTTTCCTTCATCTCCATGCAGTTTATTCTTACACCCCCAAAATGAATATAATGAGCTCTAATATCAACCAGCTTCAAGGCAAATGAAAAAAATTGTGTCAGTGGTCAACTTCTCAGCTGAGTTTATAGCTTTTACTGAAAAAAAATAATGAACATAAATATAAACTATTCAACAGAGATATCCTTTTACTCATTTAAGTACCCCTAGGACAGACATGCAGAAGTAGTTTAGAAATAGTTTACAGCTCTGAGTGTGAGAAAAGGAATTAATAAAGAGTAGATGGATAATGACAAAGGGGATTATAGTAGAAATGTGAAAGGTTATACAGAACATTCTGAGGGGAATGTTACGGGTTTTCTTTTCCAAATGCGGAAAATACTGTTATAATCCCTGAATGAGTCAATTCTTATGCCAGAATCTCTGATATTCTCAGAATGATTTGTTCAAGAACCAGTCTAGGAGGACTATTAATGAGATATTGCTCAACAAAGGGATGAATTTCCCATTTCATTCAAGATCTATAGATGGAAGTGATATAGCTTTTTTATGGGTGTGAAGTAAATAGAAGATATAACCAGTCACTTCACCTTGCTAAGAAATGTGGATGAAAAAAACATGCATGCTGCAAGGGCAACTGATTTGAAGTAAAGATAATATATCCATGTGGTTTGAGTTTAGTTTGTTGGACATGTATATAATGACCCCACATTTAGTGTCCACTTTAATCTTCCCCTTGTAGATCATGTATTCCAGCATTTCCACACTAACCATCCCTATCTACATTAAATTATACAACTGAGAAGTGCATTATTCTATACTCCAGTACATGTATGCATTGCAGTAATACTGGCAGAATAAATAGTTTACTGCACAGGCATTAGTTATTGTCATATAAATGATCCTGTGGTCTGACACAAATGAGTGGCATTAAAGAGAAACTGAAAGTGTCTGGTGACTAATGAAGTTTAGAAGAACACCAAATATGACTACATCCCACTTTAAAACCAGTTAAAGATTAGACAAAATGCACTTGGACACCATAATGACATAATATTCAGGTTTCATATTCCTAAAATACTGATTATCTGAAGGATATGTCTTGACATTAAGGAGAAATGGTTTTCAGGAGATATTTTTCCCATGACTGTTGTCAAGATGAAGGACATTTTTCTTTTTTTTTCTTCTGTGATGGATTGAATTTTCTTGGCAGACATTCATTATTTTGTCACTTCTTGTTATATTAACATGTAATTTGACTTACATTTTCTCACATACTTGCTAATCACCACCAGATTACTCAGTTTGGATAATGTGCCAAAGTTTTTGTCATTTTTTTTAAAGAAAATATGAAATGTCTTTCAAACTGACAGATTGCTAATTTTCTCATCTTAGGAATTTAACTTTTATACACATTTAAAAGCACATAACTATTCTTTTCATTGGTTGTATACACATGAAATTCAAGAAATGTCCTGCATATAGAGTTTACTGAAGATCTTTAGAAAGGATGTGTATATATACTGTAAAGTAAACTGATTGTTATACGTAGTTTAGTTTCATATGACTCTTGTCAAGATTGGATGATAATTAAACTTGAATATTATTAGTACAATATGAGAAAGAGCTGCCAGGGTAAGTTATACAAAAGCACTGAGACAGAATTGCTATATTAGGAGTTCTACAGTATTAGACACCTATTTAATAATGACAACTAAAATGCAATATATAACCCATGAAACAGCAGGCTATGGGACATCTCTTCACATTCTAGAACACCATGCAATTCAAATTACCGGCAGTATATTTACTCAAAAGATGAACTTAAGTGTTATTAAAAACCAACTGTTACAGTATCTACTAAATATTGTCAGAGAGTCGGTGATTTACAACGTGTGATTACGTAATAACTGAAGTTTAGAGAATGGGCTTACTATAATCATTACTCTGATTGGAGAACAAACATTCTCCAGCAGAGTATTAATGTACAAGTAATGCCTACTGAGAAACGAGTCTGCCACTTCAGGGCAGCATATCAAGCTGCCGTAGGACTTGGGCAGAGAAAATGGAATGGCCTCCATTATTTTCAGCTCACTCTACTGTTTAGCGAGTGTAAAATGTAAAAAAGTAAAGTAAAATAAAAAAAAATGTCTGTATGTGTTTGTGTGTGAGAGTGTGTATGATGTGTGAGAGAGATTGGTTGAGTTACTATTTTACACTCATTCAGCAGTGCTTCTGCTGTTTAGTGAGTATAAAATAAAAAGTGTGCGTGCGTGTGTGTGTGTGTGTGTGCATGTGCATGTGTGCGAGTCTGTGTGTGTGTGTGTGTGTGTGTGTGTGTGTGTGTGTGTGTGTGTGTGTGTGTGTGTGTGTGTGTGCACGTGGTTCTGTGTAAGAAGTTGGTAGGCAGGGATGTGTGTTTGTGTGTGTGTGTGGGTGTGTCTGTGTGTGTGTGTCTGTGTGTGTGTGTGTGTGTGAGTGAGATGACTGCTGTCAGGAGCAGCAGTAACGAGGCTTGCATACATCCACCTTTCAGCTGAGGAAATATGGTAAAGTCTATAATAAAGGGGGAACAAAGGCTCTAAAATAGTAACAGATTTTAATTATTGCTCTTATAAAATTACAAAGTTGCTTAAGTAAAGGATTTATGTTAGTGTGTGTTTTCTGAAAGAAATACAAGTCTGAAGCTCAAATGTATGTTATTATTTAGTAATTTCAATCTCGAATAACTTCCAACCAAACAGTTTAGGAGTATAGGACCAAAAATAAAGTAAATACCTCATTATTTTTTAAATGTTATATTTTAGATGTAAAATGCTTCCTCCAACACCATTAACATATACTTGTTTGAAACATTAGGTGGAGGAACTATTTTACATCAGAAATGTACTAAAAAAAAAAAAATATATATATATATATATATATATATATATATATATATATATATATATATAAGTAATAAAACACAACAAGTGTACAGAGATTCCATTCTCTAAAAGTAATAATGCCCTTCAGGGTGGGTTTTAATCTGTAATTAATGCCCTTACAGAAGTGTAGAGGCTCTCCATTTGTGGTGTCAGGCCTCATAACACCCCTGGGCGGGTGTTAATTATACATTAACACACACCCTGTTAGGCATTATTACTTGCTTATATACTGACAGTGTCAAGATAATATTAAGATCCAAGAATTTCACAGTACACAGAATTACAAAATGTCAGTAACTACCCTTACAGCCTACACTTAGCTAAGACATATTCAGATATCTATACTTAGTTATCATTCATGCTTATATTGTACAGACTACTGAGACAGGAATGTGTGTACCAGAAAAGGAACAGAATATCATACCCATAACAGCAGCGGTTAGCGTTGTCACCTCACAGCAAGAAGTTATCTTGTTCAATTCTCAGCTAGCATGCCTTCTATGCAGAGTCTACATATTCTCCCTGTGGTCTTTTTGGTTTCCCCCAGGTGTTCCAGTTTCCTCCCGCATTCCAAAGACATACAGTAGGTGGATTGGACACTCTAAACTGGCCGTAGGTGCAAGTGTGTGTGTATGTGTGAATGAGTGGTACATATGAACTACCGTGGTAGGGCCTAGCCACCTGGCGGTATAAACATTTGTACAAAGATGATTGTCACTGTTGAAGTGATATGCTGACCCCATGTGCAAAAAATGGGAAACAGGAGTAGAGGGTGGCTTGATGGAACCGATTTTAAGTTTTACTAGCAAAGTACTCCTGGCACAGAGGATCTCCTCTTGAGTTGACAGTTTTATAATGTAATTAAGTGTCATCGTCAAGTAACTTGTCCTTTTAGTATGATGCTGACGCACCACAAGTCTGCATACATACACATTATTTTAACTCTGATATTTATTTTTACAAATATATATATAATGTTTGCTATTGCTTTGTAACTGCTTGAAGTATAAAATATATTTTTAAGTGGGCAGATCTTTTATCATGGAGGTTGAAAGTTTGCATTTGCCACTGCAAACTGACTTTTTGAGCAGTTTTGCACTCAATTTTTACTGTGTGCACATAGTAGTCACTCACTAGTTTAACAAATTATTTTACAAATTTACAAGTTAGACAACAGCAGCAGATTGCCAAATGTTTTAAGCAGACAGAAGTTCACAGTGAATGTATTAAAAAAAAATGGTGATATCTGTTAGAATTTAGCTGTGATCTTATGTGAACACAGTGAAAATTAAAATCAATTGGACAATAATCTACTAGTTACTTATATAAGTAGATAAGAAGAAGATGCATTGTTTAGTTAAAAATAACTAACTCACTAATTTCTTTCTTGATTAAGAACAGTTGTTCAGTTTAACACCATTTTTGCTAACAAGCAAGTGATGTAACTAACCTGGCATGTCTACCATGCAGCCTTACAATACGCTGCTGCTGTTTTTTTAATTTTCTGACATGGCATATAAAAGGTAACAAAACTATCATCCTTTCCTCCTTCAAATCGCAAAATGTCATACATTTGCAACTCGAACACTAATGGAAGTAGAAGATTCAGGTGGTTAGTCTATAACACTTTGGAGGTTTTAGTGCACTTGAGTGAACAAGGAAGTAGAGAAGGGCACCATTTTATGTAAATTATGTTTTGTTTTCCATAGAGAGAGTTAGAAGTCTAAAAATGTACATAGTAATGTTTGTAAGGACTGCAAATGATGGAAACTAATTAAGAAAGTGGCATAGTCTGTAGTTTTGACAACCCACTCATTAAGTATTCATAAGTTCTAGCTATTGAAATGGTCAATATTTTCTGAACTGACTGAAAACTGGCTCATCGAGAACCTATAATCTTGGCTGCTGTGCTTTGAGATAAACATATAGGAAATTTCATCAAAAAATGATTTTGCAAGAGGCAAGCCTCCTGCCCCCTACTTTTGGGGAACTGTATTCCAAAGCTCCT
Organism: Protopterus annectens; assembly: GCF_019279795.1. Lineage (NCBI taxonomy): Eukaryota > Metazoa > Chordata > Ceratodontiformes > Protopteridae > Protopterus > Protopterus annectens. The sequence continues at coordinate 1,697,270,718 of NC_056731.1, forward strand.
GCTACTTATATAAACCAATTCTGAGTTTGTACTATCACAGAGAAAGAGAAAGAATTCAGTCACTATAATATACAGGATTGTTACAATTTACCCATGGCAGTGTATTACATGCAAGAGGAAATCAGGTGTCACCCTCGTTACTAATTATCCCTCAAAATGACAGACTGTTCCCAAAGAAAGTCTTAAAGAGTTGCTGAAAGAAGTCATCTGCTTTGTGCTCATGGGACTCTGTGGGACACAAGCAATAATACCAAACAGTCTGAGCATTTCTGAGGAAAAAAAACAGACCATTTAAGAGTAACCTCCTGCTCTCTGCTCATCTTATCTAATGTGTACTAACCCTAACCCTATTCCTACCCTTAACTCCAGTCTGATGATAGTGTTATTTTATTTTATTTTTTTTGCTTGTTTATGTTTTTTTGTTGACTGCAATAGGAGACTGCTTGTTTTCCTCTTGTAATCAGTTCAATGTGGGATGTGATTGTTTTTTTTTTTTTTTTCAGTGTTGTAAGTTTGAGAATTTTATTTTTCAGGTAAATGAGGTTTGGTAAGTATTTTCTGAGTTTTTGCCATTTTGAAAGTTGTGCATTGGAATTAATTAATACATTCCCTGTATTTTATGGAAACTTTGCTTTTTCTCAAGTAGTTTCCTTCACTACCAGTTTAGGGGACATTCAGTGGACTTGATATTTACACTGTCAGTGATCATTTCTAATTAAATGTGGAGCCATTTTCTTGGTCGGATCCATTTCTGCCTAGCAGTCACTTCAGTTTTGTCATCTGATATTAACCTAAACATTTTAGGAACTTAACCCGTTTATTAATATGGATGGTGAGTTATTTCAGCATGGGATACCAGTGCCAGAGGATCTAAATCATTTAACCGAAAACCCAAGATATCAACACCCAAAATATCAAAATCTAAAACTTTGAAAAAGTAAGAAAAAATTAAAACCATTTTATGGAGAAGGGCAAATCCCCTCTGCACCCCCTTGTTGGGGGCTGCAGCCGCCACACTCCTTGCAACTATATATACCAACTCTGAGATTACATATCAGCAGGGAAAGGGCAAATTCCCTGTCCTGCTGCACCAGCAGTTTTCAATATTATGAGATTAAAATATTTCAGCCTGTAAAAACAGTCTTCTGATATTCTGAATTTTTGATCAAATGAATCAATTCACTTGTGTCAGAATATCAGATGATGAGATAACAATTATCTATCTCATTCAAAAATCAGTATAACATTAAATGTTTCATTAATGCATTTAATGTATAAAAATGCAGTAAAATTTAAAAGAAAACAACATTTCAAATCATAACAGGAAATAAGATGGTGTGATGCTCATTAGCATACTATGTTACTTCTCTCTCTCTGTGCTGTCTTACTCCTCTAACTCTCCCACAGAAGTAAACCATGACAAGCCTGTCCAAGACCTATTACTATGTAAATAGAACACTGACAATAGATTCTTAGATGTGACCAATGTTAATGCTTGCCAGTGATTTCTTATCATTTATGAATTAAACACTGAAGGGAGCATGATGCTTTACTCATCAGACATGGTCCTCTGTCTCTCAACTTTAAAACAGAGCAAAATACTGATAGGGCACCTGATAAACCTGTGTGTATTATTAACAGTATGCACAGCCCAGAGCAATGAGTCACCTTCTTTTGCAGTTGGGGGATTCACGAGTAGAGCAGAATCACTGCCTGCCTCTATGCTTTACACACTAACCTCTGATCCCTGGAAGAACGGAGGGCTGTGGGTTCTATCCCCAATGATATTGTACTGTAGTACCACAGGGGTGTTGCACTCCTGTGGTGCCCACCTTAAGTGAGGCATTAAATCAATGTTTCATCTGTGTGGGTTAGAAGTAGCTCAGGTGGATGTCAAGGACCGTTTGGAACTTATCACAAAGTGTAGAGCCCATATTAAAAAAATCTTATAACTCGATTAATGCAACATTAAATTTACAGTAAAGATGAAATCATTGCCTAATACAACACATATTGTTAATAAACAGCCAAAAAAGAAAGAAACATATTTAAATAGCCATGTCCCATTTTATTTTAAATTGCTGTACTCTAAATACATCTGGATATGATTTGCATTCACTTCTTATTCCATTTCTAATCATGCAATATTTTCCAGTATCACTAAACTGAAATCTCACATATAAAACCAATTAACTCTTTGTCCCATTAGCTACTTAATGGAACACTTTCTGTAAAATTTGTATGCAGTCATAACTTCTATCGTCTGTCATGACCCTGCAGGTTTCAAACTCTCTTGCAGCTTTTGCCATAACTCCTTTACTCTGTCACATTCTAAGAAGTCGTACTATTGAGCCTCATCTTGGGATGTAACCTTCTGCCTTTCTTGTTGTATAACCCCACAACCCAGCCTTTATATTTAAATTGTCCTTTAATGGATATTTTTATGTGTTATTCTCCAAAATAAATTATGACTTACTTTATTACATTTATTTTCCTTCTTTTCTTTATTGCATCCTAGATTCAGTTACAGAGAACATCTTATTTTGTCACTGAGGCAGCACAAAGGCACAGTTGATACCATTGTCACCTCACAGAAAGAGGTTCCTTGGTTCGATTCTTGGTGGGCAGCCTTCTATATGGATTTTCCATTTCCTCTCACATTCCAAAGAAATACAGTAGGTGGACTGGACACTGTAAATTGGTCATAGGTACAAGTGTGTGGTGTGGAGGAATTATGGTGACAAGGTTAGCCACCTGGTGTTGTGAAACCTGGCTCTAAATGATTGTCACTGTTGACGCGACCCCCTGTGCAAAAATGAAAAAAAGGAATTGTTGATGGATGTCATTTTGTTATCCCAATTTTCATCAGCTACCTGTAAATAGAATATTTTCTTATTTCCTGCACATTTCTCAAATTAGACCTTCTACTTCTTCACTTTTTAAACACCCCTTTTGTGTCTAAATCATTATGCCCTCTCCTGCTTTCCTTTTTATTTATTTAATTATTTATTTTGCTACTAGCACTGACTCTGTGTTCAGTCTGCATCTATAGTTTCAAACTTAACAAGTCCCATCCCTGGCCACTCCCCAGTGTGAACCATAACATGAAGGTCTCATTGATAGGGGTGTGCCTGAGCACGGGCTCGGCCATTCCTATACACAGAGTCAATGGGTATGAGGCATGTAATGGCGAGTAGGGTAAGATAAGGCAAGCAGGGATTGTCAGACTGCAGCCCACAGTATTTTTTCCATAGTCCTACATTTCTCTCCTAAGTGATGACATCTCTGTCAGGCTATGCAGGCAATGAGGAGAAACTTGAGCACACACTCCACCCTGGGCCCTATAGAGGTTGCTTCTTACTCTGTCTTCCTGTCTCCTAGCCCTGCTTCTACTATTTAAAGGGGCAGTATCTCTAACAATAAAAGCATGTTCCTCTTTTAATGGACCTATCTGAATAGGAATGGATTTTGTCTCTGTATAATCCAAAGGAATCCCAGAGACGCCAGCACCCTGAACAGATTTTGTGGGGACTTGGATAATTCCATCATGGAACGAGTCACTCCTATGTCAACAAAGAAGGGAAGAGTGCAATTGCATATCAAAACATTAAGAAAGGGTCCTTGTTTGTCCATTGGTATCAAAGTGTCTCCTGTTCATGGCTGTCCTAATGATCTTGCTGCCATGTTTGTGGCTGCCAAATGGTACTCCAAATGGGAGGGTGTCTTTCCACTTGTTGCTGTCCTTGGACATTTGGCAGAGTGGTAGGCTGAAAAGATGAGTCAGTTTGATGAAGGAAAGGACATTCATTACACCAGTGTCTACTCTGACCACAATTAAAGCATGGGCTGATATGTGGCCCGCCCTGCTGTGTCTGTGGAGAAGTAGGCAGTAAAATTTTGAGGGTATTGTCCTGGGGTTTGTTGTGCAAAGAGTCTAACTCTACATATACCTTCACAATTTTTCCTACCCATATCCTTCCATGTGAATCACTATTAAACTGATGAAGTTGAATATCTACTGATTTCTTTTGTTTTTCTTTTTATTCTCTGACTATACTATTTGCTGCATATTGTGCTTGGTTAACAGTTTCATGAATTCCTAAATTGGCTCAGTTGATACAAATCTTGTTAATCTGCTCCAATATTGGTGGTAATAAGCCTTCTACAAATGCTGCTGACAGCTCACACTGGCTGACCCTACTTCTGTAGGTCTTGGATGCCCTGAAAAAGCTTTGAATGCATCCATCATGCATTGAAGATACACATCAATAGATTTGTTCTCTTTCTGTATGATTACTTTAATTCTTGCCCATTTGAGTGTTGGACTGAATGCTGTAGTGATCGCTTTTAGTAAATTGTTTCTTTCTGTTAAGAATCCTTTATCTGTGTGTTTTGGATTATTGTCTCCTACAGCTCATAGGTTCATAGGTTTGTACTAGATTTTCAATCATCAGGGTTTTTATAAGCCTAGCCATGCAACACAAGCCAGTTTTGTCCTCGAGTACATTGCAGGCCTGTATGGTGGGGACATGTTAGGAATGTGGTAGCTAAGTGTTTTGTGTGTATGTGTGTGTGTGTGTGTGTGTGTGTGTGTGTGTGTGTGTGTGTGTGTGTGTGTGTGTGTGTGTGTGTGTGTAGGGGTATGTTAGTTTGGGATTAGTTAAAATCGGTTAGCATTAAGCCCTTTTGGAACATTTTAAACCTAGCTAAATTTCTCATCCCAAAGGTGGGGATCAAACCTTGGATCCTGTGATTTTTGAGGTTAGCACCCTAACCGTCACGCCAATGCAGTTTTCTAAAACTTCCCTTAAGTCTTCAATAGTGGGGTTTTGTAACTGCACATATCCTTATAAAAGTTTAGCATATTTAGCTGTGTGTTTGATCTACAATATACAATCTACAATAGTTTGAAAATCTACTGCAGTCCACATGCGTACTACTCTTATAGTAAGTTCAACGTCACCATCACAGGCTGCTGAAGGAATAGATACCACTCTCAAAGGATGAATTTGAGCATCAAATGGTGTGTTGGTGATTGGGGTATCATCATCAGAGGATGAAGCAGAAATTGACGCATCCTCGAAGACTTGTTTAGGAAGTGTTTCTCACCTGTATTCTTTTCCATCAATGATTATAATGATTATTGGAAATTGTGTGACTAGGTTTTTAAAGTTCTTTAAGGTACTCATCTTAGAGGGGCCGCTCTTAATATGAAATCATTTTAACTTTTATATATGTTTTGTCCCGTATGCATGCTTGTGATCTGAATATAACTGCCTACCCTTATTTGCTATTTTCATTAACACTGATCAGACTGTGAAACAGCATGTCCCTTTCACAGCTACAGGAATCCAGTGTTGTAAACTGATCCTTTAGGATGGGCAGAAGTACTGGAAGTGACTTGGGAAATATCAGGGGAAATAGGAGAGAGGCTATCTTCAAATCATTCCCCTACCTGTTCTCCTGGGGGGGGTGTCCACTTCAGAATAGTCATAAGGGGGAGGTGAAGGACTAAGAGGCCAGTCATTATCACACAATTTAGATTGAGCTACTTTTAACTTTTCTAGCCAAAGTACTAGCCTTTTTAACTGATACTGATAAGTGTATCTGCTTTTCTGTTAATGATTAAGCATATGCCTTTACTTAGACAAAAAAACCCCTTGAACCATCTGTAACTAGACTAAAAATACTCTCCTGGTGAAAAAAAATCACATTGCTTTGGTGCTTTCTCTTCTGTAGTGATGTATATATGCTTTAATGTATTTGCATCATGTTTTCTGACATTTTCTCAAACTCTTTATTAATTATTTTTGTACTTAAAACCTCTGTGCCCTCTGGACTAAGTTCAAGGCTGAAATGAGCCTTTGGACTAGCCCTCCTATCAAACAAGGTTAACAAACAAAGTCAGTCCATCAGTCAATCAATCAATCAATCAATCAATCAATCAATCAATCAATCAACCAATCTCTCATTTGTTTTTAGAGCAACATATGAAAACGAAATCAAACACAGAAACAGTTAAAACCTAGACTTACAAATACAGCATACCACTACAATGTATATATACAACATAAACTATATACAAAAAGCTTCTCTTGCCCCTCCCTCACACAAAAACAGGTCTGTGTCATTTCCAAAAATCTGCTCAGATATAATACCACTGCTTTTATAACTGCTGACTAGAACAAGACTCAGCACAGGAGACTCTGGAGCAGTCAAGGGTTCTCTACTGCAAGGCAGAGTGGACAGGCTGTAATAATCCCTTCTTTTTTGGTAGACCCTATCCTCATTTGCCATAGAGGATCATGGTAGTATCTGTGAACAGAATTACTCATAGAGGATGGTCCAGGACCAATTCCTTACCCAGGTCTAGAATGTGAATGGAATAGTGGAACAGGAAATTCTGTAGGCAGTGGAAGTGCAGACCTCAGGTAGAAAAGATAGGGCTCTATCTGCCAGGCAACTCATTGGTCCAAAATACTCTGCTAGGACATTCTACTACCTGACAGATGCATCTGTAGCTCCTCTAGAGTCTAAGCAGAGTTAAGACGTCTCCACCCATCCCCTTTACTGATGTACCAATGTCCGCTACACACTGGAAGGACTTCACAATCAGCTATGCTAGATGTCAGAGCTGGTGATGTAGCTGACTAATCTTAACATAAAGTGGTCAGACCACCTGCTCAGTGGTGGTCTGGTGGCCACTAGCTTCTGGCTTCAGTACGGTGTGTTGAAGACATATAAGCAGGCAAAGCTTTCAGCTGTTTAAGCACAGGCTGATAACATGATATTGATATTACTTTTGCATTATGTCAAAACTTCTAAAGGTTTAACACAACCGGTCATAACTTTGTCTGTGTGAAAAACACTACAGAAATCACTGCCCCTTTCCACCCCATGGATGGAACTTCAGAGCACCAACACCCCTCCTCTTACTTACATATACTAACTCCATGACGACCCAACCACGGGGAAAACGAAAATGCAAAAAACTGTGAATCACTGTTGACACTGTAATAGAAACAGCACTGGGAGTGATTTTCAATGAGAAAAAGTAATCAATGTATTGCAACTCATCCAACTATGATAAATTATATGGAACCTTGTGTATTTTACACTCAGCCACTTTGTAGGGATGCCTGGTACTACAACTATCTGAACACAGCAATAGTAAGTGAGAGTGACACAAGTACATTCATAATGTGCAGTCTCACTGACCTTCAAAATGTTTGGCATGTTGCACCATTTCTTAACCATCTCTGTCTGTGCTTAATACCATACACACATACTTAAGGCACAGTATGAAAATTTCCACTAAAACAATATTTAGTGCTATAGGCATACATGCAGAGTATAGAGATATAGCCACAAAAAATGTTCACGTCTATACGTACAGACTCACAGTTGTGTTATTTGCACATGTGCTATAATTTGGATATAAACTGTAGAAACATGAGATGACAGATAAGTACCATCATTTGTGCATCTAACAGAAATGAAAAAACCTTTATGATGTAAACAAGTTAAGAATGGCTGTGTGCATCCATGGTGATGGTACATATGTTAATGAGAGAGATTCAAACTTAAGTAGAGCTGTTTTTAAAAATTCGCTCACTATCCAAGTAGTCAGCAACCTATAATGGATACCATGGACCTACAGTAGTCCTCTAACTAAGAAATTAAGCAGGACAGATTCACATATATTGATTTTTTTAACACCAAAAAGTGTGCTTACTTATATCAACAAATAATTTGCATAGAAACACTTTAAGGATACTTATGTTTTTTAGCACTCTTGCTATTAAGCCCAGAGATATTTTTAACTCATCACAGAGCCGGAAAGGCCATCCAAACACCTACATGTGACTCAATTGCCACAGGTCATAGACCTGTTTAGACAGTTGTCATAAAACTACTGAATGATTCAAGCAGATTTTAATGTATGCCATCAAAAGGAAAAAGTTAATGAATTGGAGAATCACAAACATATGCAAGGTACCATCACCAGTCATGATCTTCGAGCAAACATAACCGACAAGAGAAATGGAAAACATACCTATATAAAAATGACATGAAGACTGTTACTGCAGATTATTTTCTTCATTTGCAACACTCTTTGATTATTTCTTGGAAATACTAGTTTTCTTATTGCCTTGACTCCTTCTTCACTAGGGGTGGTCCCTTATTAGATTAAGCTCTGTTCTTCTTCAACGACCACTGTCTTTTTTTTTTTACATTTGCTTGTCACAAGGGCTTGAGATTAGACTTCATTGCTTAGATCTTCTTTTATTGCAAGAGTGATTCAGAAATATCCAAGTGAGACTCTGCTGTTGCATTGAGTACTTGGGCGTGTTTCCATGTGACCTGCAAGCCACAGTCACACTTTACTTGCTGCATTTTTGCCAGGTTTGGCCATAGTTTCAAGTAGAGCTCTGTTTTATCTTGTTTGGCAGATCTTGTAGAATTTACTGTTATCCCACATAGATGCCATGGATCATTGTATTCTCAAATGCTGTCAATTACAATTGTCTTTTTGTCTCTTGTTGGTCGTTAAATAGTACATGATCACTGCCTGATATATTCAGGGTGGGGCCATTGTGGAAAATAAAAAAGTCTAGCAATAAAATAAAAAGAGTCGAACCACCAAAGCTAAATGCAAAATAATTTATTACAACCAGGTAAGTGTTTTCACATAATGTACTTCTTCAGACCATATAAATCTCAGTCACCATGAAAAATATATATATAGTACAACAGTTAAGAACAATTCATAACCAGTCAAACAATCAAGCAATTAATCTGATTAATGATGCAGCCTTCATGATCATAGAATTGGCTTTAAAGGTATATGACCATTAAGGCCATAACCCCTATCTGCTTGTAATGTTATGATCCATTTAATTTCATCAATTTCAGTTCTATTAGATACACTATCCCTCTCAGATCTTTGTTAACCAACTGTAATACCATAAAACAGAAGCTATGAGATTCATATTGAGCAATATGCTTAGCAAGAGCATTGCATATTTGCTGTCTGCGTATATTGCTCAGGTGTTCTAATACTCTTTCCTTAAGACAGGAATTAGTTTTTCCAACATAGAAATGTGCAAAGTTTCTACATATAACCAAGTAAACTAAATCCCTCCTGCTGCAGTCAGCATAAAGATTTGCAAGGTATTTCTTACCAGTAATAGGGTGTACAAAATTTTGGGATGAAATATAATCACAGGCTTTACAATTACGACACAGATAGGTGCCTTCCCTGTCTGATTCAACAATAGTGCATGCATTAGAATCACAGCACAATCATCTTTTTAAAGAAAGTCCATTCTTAAAAAAAAAGGTTTATCACCCACAATTTCCTATAAATTACTATCAGCCATTAATATTGGCCAATTTCTCCTTACAGCATCACAAACAAAACTAATAGCATTGGAATATGTCACTGTCACCTTGGTATTACCTGCCTTATTAGTGTTTTTAACCAAACATTAGTTTCTGTTGTTACTAATATTCGAGATGTGGGGTTTAGCCTCCCCCTTCCTCATAGCATGCACTTGATCAATAGATTCCAATATTTCATTGGATGAATAGCTTCTGTTTCCAAACTCATCCTGCATTGTGTCAAAGGGCCCTTCTAAACTCTCCTCATCAGTATGTAGTCTAGATGTTCGCAGGCATTGCCCTTTAACTACATTCTTAAACATGTACCCAGGATGCATACTAGCCCAGTGGAACATGGTATTTCTCCAGCACTATTTCCTATACATGCTGGTGTTAATCTTCCCATTGTGATCCTTAACCAAGTGAACATCTAAAATATCTATCTGTGCCTGAGATCTAACCATTGAAAACATCAAAACATCTAACCACACAAGTGGTAATACATAAATTCTTTAAACAAATACACGTTTCTGGCCAAGTTCATTTGGGGAGCCTAAAAAAACAAGGATATCATATCAATAACTATCTCTACCAAAACTAAAAAGGGGTTTAAATTTACCAGATTTTAAACTGTACTATACCATTATCAATGGTAGCAGAATACTAAAGATAGCAGAATTTGCCCCTTCAACTAACAAATGGTCTCCTGTTTGGCTGAAAATATATCATAGATATATCAAATCTCTAGAAATGAATCCTAGTGCTCTTCCTTTTCTAACCAAAAAAGATATAAGAGCTTTTAAGATCATTGACCCTATAAAATACTTCATCACCTTACTTCAAAAGTTGTTCATTTCCCTGAAACTTGGGCCAGCAGTAGGCATATTTCAACCAATCCATAATAACCCAAACTTAAAAATTAATAACTTAATGATAAATCTCAACTACCCTTTATTAAAAGACTTGAGAATTCAAGATCTCTACCCTTACCACAACTTTACGATTATAGACCTGAGATCTCAACTTAATTTACCAAAATTGTATACAATTATCTTGAGACAAATTAGAGACATATGTTCTAAACACCTTCAAAACCCCAAATTAAACAAGGTGGATTTAAACAATTGTGAAACTATGGAGCACAATGCTATCTGGGAAAAAAATGATATCCAACACGTAAAATTAATAGCCGAGATCAAATTCCAAGATAATATACTTATTTCTAAATATTGGTTTAAAAATAACTCATCAATAACTGAACAACAATTAAATCCTGCTTTGACATTAACACATAAAGCTTTACCATTGAAAAAGTTAACTTGCACATAACTCATGATCAAAAACAATGCATATCTTACCCCCTCAGTACTACACAAATTTAACTCTTCTAATTCACCAAGCTGTCCATATTGCAGATCATAGAAAGCAGATCTAACTCATATGTTTTGGAGCTGCAAATGAGTATTTAAACTATGGAACTCATTAAAAATCCAACTACAAAAGCAAGGCTTTGAAAAAAACAACTCTTACATGGGAATACACACTACTTCACATTTCTCCCCCAGGAATATCCCATAAGCAAGCAACCATACATATCACATTATTTCTATTAATGAAACTATACATAGCATCCAAATGGGGGGACATAATGAATATCAATTGGGCTGAATTCAAAAAGGTGGCAATTAAACACATGCTAGCTCATAAATGGGTAATTGATGCAAAAAATAACAGTGTTAAAAAACTAAAAATATGGGAACAGATATTTAACATACTGCTAGCTTAATTCACCCATGTTATCATAAAGACACAGGCATTTATGTGTAAAGCTATACCTTCAACACACATTTTGATAGGTAATTAAAAGATTTCTCCATAATAGGATAAGCTCGATAATTGGAAGTAATAAAATAATTGATGGCACTTTTGTACAGTTGTAAATATTGATGTTTCATATTGATGTTTAGATACTGTTCACCATTAACTATGTACCCAGTGTATTAGTACTTTGTTGTTGTTCGATCTTTGTTTGTTCTGTACATTGACAAATGCAAAATAAAAGATTTTTGGGGAAAAAAAAAGAAAACATCAAAAAATCTGTGCTACTGCTCAAGTAACTTAAAAATTCATCTAATATCATCAGAGGCCCATAACATAAATATGTCATCTACAAATTGCATATAGTATTCAATGTACTTAGTATAGGCATGTTCAGTCAGTATATAATCTCCCTTCCACTGAGCCAGATTGGTGTAGCTATTTGCACACGCTGTGGTCATAGCTATGCCTAACCTCTGTAAATAAAAACTACCACCAAAAACAAAAACATTGTTAGTGAGAATAAGATCTAATAAGAAACACACCAAGTTAATCTGATTTCCTATATAGCCACTATACCATGTTAAAAAGAGCCTCACAGACTTAATATCAAAATCATTTGTTATTACAGTAAATAATGTACAGACATCTAATGTAACTATATATATATATATATATATATATATATATATATATATATATATATATATATATATATATATATATATATATATATATATATATATATATATATTATATATATATATATATATATATATATATATATATATATATATATATATATATATCAGACACATACTCACAAACATTAACACACTCAAAAAGAGTGTACAAAAATGCTCAGTATCTAAGACCACTGTTTCTGCCATTAATACAGATTTCAATCTATCTTCAACATAAATAGAAAGAGTGGTTCAGTTAGCCAACCACTTCCTGATACAATTGGGCACATCGGAGGCTTTAATAATTTCTTGTGAATCTTCGACAAACCATGTATGACAGGGATGAGAGGTTCATTCACATAGAAAAACTGATACAAATCATGATCCAGCAACTCAATCATCAGAAAATCATAAAATGCATCATGAACATTAGCAACATGCCTATTAATGTCTTGTCTAGTATTCTTACTATAAGTGTTGACATTAGATAATAATAAATACATACTTTTTAAATGGTCAGATTTGTCCATAATCACAATAGTACCTCCCTTGTCAGCAGGAGAAATCTGAATCTCTCTATCCATTTGTAGATCTACCAAAGTACATTGTTCTTCATTAAATTAAACAATGTTTTCGAATGTCGTGTATGTAAGGTTTCATATATATCTGACTCACATATTTTTAGGAAGGCTTCTAACAATGGATGAAAAGACGTTACAAAGGCACTAGGCTTCCTCATGCTTCTAACAACTTGCTGATCAGAAAAAAATTTTCTTAATATTTCTTGCAAAAAAGTCTCAAGTTGAAAACATCACTATATAAAGAACGTTCAGCTGGGATAAAGGACAACCCTTTATCCAACAAACATCTCTGTTGTTCATTCAGTTCAAAAGAAGAGGTATTATACACCAAAGTCCTTGAGTCCGAGTCAATATCATATCTTAATTGACATCTTGGCCCTGAGTCACTGACATCCTTTGTTTCTTCCTCCCTGAGCTTAGTGAATGCCCCCCATCCCGGGGCATTCAATTGCTTCACGGAGACTGGAAGTGATGGAAAATAAGCTGTCCCTAAAGGGGGAGTAACTACTGTCTCCTTATGGTGAGCACTGGCTCCATCAGTTAAACTGGAAGTAGCAACTTTAGTGGAAACATTGTTGGAAACATCACTGCTGTCCACCTTAAGTAAAACATCACTGACATGACCACTACTATCTACTTTAGTTGTTACTCTGTTAGTCCCCCTTGGCCTACAAAAATATGGCCAGCTTTAAAATCAGCATAATCACACTCCACTTTTTTTTCTTTTTTGTTTATGTAATTGGAGACATTATATAACACATCCTTGAGTCCAGATAGATAATCTTCAGATGTATATTTATTCTTAAGCTTTTTGTATTCTATAAGATTCAATAATCAGTTCAGTCTCAATGGGTTTAAAGAAGTCTATCAGTAGCTTCATATAATTAAAACTTAATTCAACATTGAGTGCTTGCCATCATCTTAATAGTTCTGTATACTGCTCACCATAAGTTGACATTCGCAGGACCAGTAGGCTCCCAGGTATTACTCTACGGTGCATATGTTCATAGGTTCATACTAGGCTATCTGCCGTGGGGCAATTATAAGCCTAGCCCGATTCTGTATGGCTTACGCCACCCCTTGATTTGAGTATACTGTGCCCTTTTTAAGGTTTAATTTACTGTGCCTCTGTCTAATAGTGACACGGGAGTAATCCCTGGGACAAACCTACGATCCCCCATCCACTTATCGAGATTCTTCTTGAAGAGATTCAGTGAGGTGCTCTGCCTCACATGAACTGGAATTCTATTCTAGAGCGAAGGGAGCCTCTGGGTTATGAACCTGTCCCTCCAGCAAGTTCTATTTATTTCTGTGCTGAGGTTCAAGTCCTTGAGTGTGGCTCTAAGGGATTTAGATTTACTGAGGTGGAGCATGTCCATTAATTCTGGATTTGACATAGCTTTGTATGTCAGGCATAGATCGCTCAAGTAGGCAGTATGCAACTGAGTAGAGCTGGAGTTTTTAACCGAGCAGCATATGGCATCTGTTTGAGACCCTTGATCCTCTTGGTGAGATACTTTTGGGGTCTTTCTAATTGCTGCAGGTGTCGGGTAAGGTACATCCCAAAGGGGCATTGTATTCTATGATGGGCCTGATGAGGGATGAATAAAGGGGCACGATTACCTCTCTTGATCTAGATGTGAAACCCTTCGTGATGAGGTGGGCTATGTAGAAGGTCTTTCTAACCACTTTGGCAATGTGGTTTTCAAAGGAGAGATTGCTATCAACTTGGGTCCCCAGGTCCCTAATAACTTTCTCTGTACTTAATGGGTTTCCGCCTATGTGGTAATTTGTGGGCACATTGTTTTTGCCAAAGGGTATGACTATACATTTTTTGGCATTTAGCTTTAAACCATGGCGCTGGCACCAGTTATCTGTCTCTGTGAGAACTTTTTGAAGGATGTTTGTGTCAGCTGAAGAGTTGATTATGGCGCCCAGTTTGCAGTTGTCTGCGAACTTGGTGAGCCATAGTCCTCCCACGTTTGCCTGTACCTCGGTCCCAGGACAGAACCCTGTGGGATGCCACTTGTGACCGGTTTCGAGTCTGACATGGCTCCAGCAACTCTCACTCTGTGGGTTCTGTCTTTGAGCCAGTTTGCAACCCATCTTGTGACATAGGGGTTTATATTTAAGCTGGATAGCTTATCTATGATGCCCGAGTGGGGTATTGTGTCAAATGCCTTTGCAAGGTCCAGATAGGCTGTGTGGACTACCTTTCCTTCATCTATGGCTTTGGTGACTGTTTTGAAGAAGTCAACCAGGTTCAAAAGGCAGGATCTGCCCTTGACAAAGCCGAACTGGGTAGGATCTAGTGTCTGTAGGTCCCCAATGTCTTTGTTTATGAGCTCCATGATGATCCTCTCCATAGCCTTGCAGACTAAGCTAGTCAGGCTTATGGGGCGATAGTTTCCAGGGTCCATAGAGGCTCCACCTTTGTGGAGTGGGACCACTGTTGCTGTATGCCATTCTGTGGGCACATATCCTGTAGTGAGGCTGAGATTGTATAGCTGTTTTATTTGAGGGATTAGTTCCTCTTGGAGTTCATGTAGGACGCAACCTGGGATGCCATCTGTTCCCATGGAAGCAGTGTTTTTTGCTTTGGAGAGGCCTTCACCTGAGCATCAGAGATGTTTGGGAGGCAGCCCTCTGCCGGGATAGATACTTGCTCTTTTGGGGGGGAGGGGTGGAGAAGTTTGCACTGAACCTGTCTGCCAGTATATTGGCGATGTCTGTGGGTTCAGTGTATTTTTTGTCATTTAGAATCAACAGAACAAGTCTGGGAGTTGCATCCCAGGTTTCTAACATAACTGAAAAAAGCCTTATGATTGTCTTTGGTGTCCTGTGCAATTTTTCTCTCGAAGCTGGCCTTGGAGGATTTTATGAGGGATTGTAATTTTTTGCTAGTACTGATCATAGATGCCTTCCCTATTAAGGATTTTGCTCTATCATGTAGTAGCTTCCTCCTTCTGTTGTACAGTTTATTTATGGCAGGGGTCCACCAGACTGGACGCCTGCCTTTGGATATAAATATTGCCCTTGGAGTCATTTCACTTTGTACATTTTATTCTCTGCATCTTTCAACAGTGATATAAAGACACCCATATCTACTTGGGTGTCATCATTATTGTTAACAGTTCAAACATAGTAGTGGGTTTCCTTCAGTGTTTAAAATCCTATTCAGCTGATCAAAGTTCTTATTCGAATTAAGAGTAGTCGGACTGTATGCTAACTCAATCTCTGCACTGAAGCTTTCAGCCATGTACCATGAAATAAACCACAGAACAGGCCAACACAGCAAAAAGTAATTTATGTGGTTAAAGGTTAGTCTCACACAGATCAGAAATCCAACAAGAAAATAAAAAGAGACAAACCACCAAAGCTAAAAGCAAAATAATTTATTACAACCAGGTAAGCGCTTTCACACATAATGCACTTCTTCAGACCATATAAATCTCAATTAACATGAACAATATATAAAGTGCAACAATTAAGAACAATTCACAACCAGTCAAACAATCAAGCAATTGATATGATGATTAATGATGCAGTCTTCGTGATCATAGAATTGACTTTAAAGGTATATGACCATTAACGACATAACCCCTATCTGCTTGTAATGTTATGATCCATTTAATTTCATCAATTTCAGTTCTATTAGATATACTACCCCCTCTGAGATCTTTGTTGATCAATTGTAATACCATAAAACAGAAGCTATGAGATTCATATTCAGAAATATGCTTAGCAAGAGCATTGCACATTTGTTGTCTGTGTATATTGCTCAGGTAATCTAATACTCTCTCTCTTTAACAGAGCGAATAGTTTTCCCAACATAGAAACATGCACAGTTTCTACATGTCACTAAGTAAACTAAAACCCTACTTCTGCAGTCAGCATAAAGTTTAGGGATGTATTTCCTACCAGTAATAGGGTCTACAAAACAATTTTGGATGAAATCACAACCATATGGAGGGTAGCATCACCAGTCATGACCTGCCAGTAAACATAACCAATAAGAGAAATGAAAAACACAACTATACAAAAATGATAATGAAGACTGTTACTGTAGCTTATGCTCTTCCTTTGCAACACTCTTTGATTATTTCTTGTAAATACTAGTTTTCTTATTGCCTTGACTCCTCCTTCACTAGGGATGGCCCCTTATCAGATTAACCTCTGCTCTTCTTCAACCACAGCTTTTTTTTTACATTTGCTTGCCACAAGGGCTTGAGATTAGACTTTATTGCTTAGATATTCCTTTTATTGCAACAGTGATTCAGAAATATCCAAGTGATACCCTGTTGTTGCATTGAGTAATTGGGCTTGTCTCTATCTGACCTGCAAGCCACAGTCACACTGTACTTGTTGCTTTGTTTGTCAGGTTTGGACATAGGTTCGAGAAGAGCTCTGTTTTATCCTGGTTGGCAGATCTTGTAGAATTTATTATTATCCCACATAGGTGCCATAGATCATTTGTATTCTCAAATGCTGTCAATTACAGCTGTCCTTTGATCTCTTGTTGGTCCTTAAACAATCCATGATCACTACCTGATATATTCAAGATGGGCCCATTGTGAAAAATAAAACAGTCACATAATTTCTTTGCCTTCTTCCTTCCCTTCCTAATCAATGCATTAAGTATACCTCCATTTATTATTTTTCTTATTGCTTTCAATTCTTCTCTTCTTATCTGTTCACTCTGACATCCTTATCTGTTGCTTCTATTCTTTCATTATATAATATTTAACATATTCTGCCATTCACCAAAACCAATTTTCTCCCTTGCATACTCCTTCCCAACTACCTCAAAATAAGCATAATACTTTTGCCTGTCAAATATTTTCTTTTATTTTTTTCTGTCCTCCTTCAGTATCTCCCTTGCCCATCTGCAATACCAAAATACGAATCCTACTGGCTTCCGCCTTCCCATCTTACGCACAACTTCAGTAGTGGCTATGAACCATCTTTGCTCACTTTTATAACTTTTACAGTATATAAAACCACTGATGCCCTATTCTGCTTTGCTGGTCTCAATTCCTTGCTGGTCTATGCAGCTGCCTGTATCTTACCTCACTTCTTTCCTTCTCCATTGATTATCCTCTTCAGCTTGTAATCCATTTTCTGTTTCTCATCCATATCTCAATGTTTTTATTGCCCTTTCATGTCTTATTTACAATTAACTCATTGTATCTTTAACTATTTGTCCTGCCTTAATGCTCTCCCCATGGGTTTTGTATGAACTTGATCATGTTCATCCACCTGATTCATTTTGTTTTTTACTGCCTTCCAAACTGTAAGCAATCATTGTGTTCTGTATAGTGTGTAGATGTAGGGCAAATATTTGATGAGGACAGAGTGACTGATTACATGAGATATTTTTTCTTTGCCTGTATTGGTAAAAATGTAAAAAGTATAAGGCAGGGAGGACAGTAATGGGAAACCTGGCACATGGACAGGACCTCTACGTCCATTTGTTAAGGAGTTCATTACACCCTAAACTACAGTGGATAGCTGCCCAGAACAATAACTAATTGAGCCTCCTGACATTAAGTGCACAAGGCAATTAATATTTTGGAAAAAGAAAACAAACTGCTACTAGTGTGTGTGTGTGTGTGTGTGGGGGGGGGGGGCACCCCCAATGAAGTTAACTGTTCTTAACCACTCAACTAAGTCTACTCTAGTAACAGTGCACCATTTTAAAAGGGTGGAGAAAGAAACTCTAATATAAAGCCAGCTATGACTTCCTTGTTTCTCTTATTATTCCTACAGTTAATTTTTTGATGAACAAGATTTTGAATGCAATAAATCTGATACTTTTTTCCTACCCATGGTTAACCACAAAAAGGCCCGCAATCAGTTCAAGGAAAAGAAAACAGGCATTTGAGTTAAGATCCCCTATGAATAAAAAGTCCATACCAAATGCTCTGTTATAAGACTCATAAAATGCTTTAGAATAAGTAAACTCAAGAGATTCAAGAAGGATGCACTCCTGCATCTCCAAAATGTTATCGATTAGGGACTCGTATTCTGTTGGCTATGTGGATATATACCCTTAAATGTTAATAACCTAACTAAAGTGATGAGCATGTCATGTGACCGATGGAAGATCCAGTGGTTTCAGTTTGTAGTAAGACCTTATGGAGTTTAAACTACATCTGTCTTTTCCGCATAATGTATTAAGCCTCCTGCTATGACATGATTTCAGAGTGGTAATATATCTGCCAAAACTGAAGACTGAAGAAATACATCTGCAGAACTGAAGAAACAAATTTCTTGAGCCTTTTTGCTTGGGAGTAAAGAAGCATGAATCATAGTGTTTCAGCTACACCCTGTTGGAATTCTGTTACTGGAAGGAAACATGCTTTGGATCTACTGACCTACCCAACTAGTGACCAGTTGCCATCCTCTCACCACTAATATCCTAGAAAAATGCATACACTCCAGACTAATTAAATATGCCACTGACCAGAACTTCCTCTGTTCCACTCAGTACTGCTTCTGACCTTATCATAGTACTGCAGCTGCCCTCCTCAGTTTTACCAACACTGTCAATGAACTCAGAATCAATGTCAGACTAGTTTCAACCATCTTCCTTGATTTATCAAAAGTACTTGACATAGTTGCTAATCTCAACTCCACCCTAAAAAGCAAACTATTAGCCAAGAACAGAATTGCCAAATTTGCTGCAAATACTCCTCAAAAGACTCACCATTGCATATCCCTAAAAGATCTTAACTTGCTTGAACTTCCATGCTACCTTAACTACTAACAACTCACAACTCACTATAGTCCACAAACTGCTATACTACCCTGACAAATGTCCATGTCTCTAGGGTGCAATGCAGCCTCATAGTACTACCAGAGCACTTAGATCCAGCAAAAAAACAATACTCTCTGTTACTAAATTGAATAATTTTGCCTGTGACACACTTTACTGTTATCATACTATAAAAATCTAGTACTCTATCCCCTTTGAATTAAGATGAATAGATAAACTAAATTTATTTGAAGTACCACAAAACATAACACTTATTAGATGATTGGTTGCACATCTTCCTACACTGCTCCAGTATAATATATAAATACTACTCATAAACACTTCTCCTCATCATATATAGCTAACATCCTTTTTCTAGTTCATAGGTAAAAAACTTCACTGCCAATCACAAGCGGACAGGGTTGGGAGGGTGGCCTAATGGTTAAGGTGTGTTTGCCTGCCAAAAGATAATGTGCTGTTTGGAGTCTCACAAGGGGATATTGGCTAGGCTTATCTGCTGTGGCAACCCCTAACCAGGAAAAGCCGAAAGAAGAAGATACATCCATCTTTCCATCCATCACTATCTCATCTGACATCTCTATCAACGTATCTTCTGTTTCATGTTCCAATGTATACTAATATTCTTTATAAAACAAATATACTGACATCCAAAACTACAACTACCTCCACAAACTCTAACCTACTTTCTTTGTTACTGAAAACTCCTATTTTACAATAATTAAATGGCATAACATCCTAACAATTTATAATATATAAATATTTTTTCTAGTAACTTATCATATTCAATTTCTGTACTTACAATGTTTGACATCTCAACTGTAGATCCTAAATTGTACATACATATTTGATTCACAACGTAAAATGCATGTTTTAATTTATGTATAAAAATGAATATCTTCTGTATTTTGTATGTGTAAAACTGCAGATTTTCTTCCTGTACCATGTAAAACTCCTACTATCTTACTTTATGTATAGATATGCAATGCTCTTTGCACTTTGTATCAGTCATAACTGTGGAGCTTTTCTTCCCAGGCCTCCACTGAAAATGAGATCAGCTCCAGTCATACTTTCCCAGCAAGCAAAGGTAAATAAATAAAATAAATAAATAAACAGGGATAGTTGGTAGGGCATATAAAATATTGCATTATAGCTATAAGAATCAATCAGAAAAGGTTAGAAAAGATTGAGAAGTTTGTTTGTGTCTTTCGGCTTTTCCCGGTTAGGGGTCACCACAGCGGAACTCCGGTCCGCTAATGATTAGCGGTTGATTTGTACGTACCGGCTTGCCAGGCCTGATGCACAACCTTCAACGAAGGTATGCCCATTCACGCATGTCTCCACGCAGAAGACGCTCTAGCTGAGAATCGAACTGGACAGCATCTTACTGTGAGGCGACAACGCTACCGCAGCACCACCACTGCGGATTGTTAGAAAAGATTGAGAAGAAAGACTGGAAAAGCAATTTACAAAGGAATAATGGAAGGACACATGTATGGCTCCCAAGTATATAACAAAGTCCAGAAGGTTTAGGATTTTTGCTTGAAGTGTTTGCATAGGCCTTTTTATTCCCCAAGTAGATAACACATGCTTGAGGTATGTTGGGAAACAGAGAGGTAACTGGGAACATTTTTTTGGGGATGTGATGAATTTGTAGATTTTAAAACTACACTACAGAGTACTCTGTCAGAATTATTGGGGGAAGTAAATTGTTGTAACTAAGGAAACGATTATTTTGAGCTTTGGCACAGGATCTAAACTGGCTAGATATCATAAGCCTTTAATATGTTTAATGTTATTAGCTACATAAAAAGGAACTACCAGAAAATGGAAATCAAAATCTAAACCAACTGTAATTGAAATATTGAATATTGTTGAAGAGACAAAATAACTTGGATTGAGATCTTTATGTCAGGGTAGGAACAGATTATATAGAAATAAATGGAATTTGGGGGAAAATACATGCAGGATAATGTTCAGGAAGAGTGCAATATATGTAATGTTGGAATGTATAATAGTTACTATAAAGAAAGAAAACACATATGCAATTTATGATGTATAAACAGATATTATAATGGTTTATTTTCTTTTCTCTTAATGTATGTGTACATATGTGTTAAATGAAAGTTATTAAATGTGTTTAAGAAAACATGGCTGTCTGTATCTCAACTAAAGTTTTTGATAATCCTGTATTGAAAAAAAATGTTATGCTGCTTCAAGAGTACTGTACATGTGCCATATCAATATATTACTATACGGAAATGTAGTTGCATTGGTGGTCAGGTAGGAATAGTTTTCTGCAAGTTCTGTATCACTAAAGAGCTGATTCTGGAGTTAAGACATTTCATTTTAGAGCTTAAAAGAATCAAGCTTGAATCCCCAAGGAAAATATTATGGCATTTATTTTATAACATGATCATTAACATTTGTCTTATTCAAGAAAAACATGTGTGCATCATAATTTGATGATTGTAAGGGAACCAGGAACCTCATTTATTTGATTTTGGTAATTCAACTACGTGTAGTGGAGTGGCTATTGTTTTACAAAGAAGTTGGCCTTTACAAATAATTCAGGTTCAGAATGATCTCCAAGGAAGATTTACTCTGTTAGAATGCAAATGCATGTTTCTTTCACAGCATATTGCATTTTGTTTCAATATATGCAAGATGTCAGGAAAATGCTGGGAATAATATTATCTGGAGACTTAAATTTACCAGAAACAGTCTGGAATAATATTGATTCAACAACATTAGTAAGGAAATTATTCACAGCATATATTCAGGAACAATAATTGCTGCAGATTTAAAAAACCTACCAGGGGACGGAACATACTATACATTATTTGTGTTCCTAGAAATTACTGTTAATGTACAGTGATCATGGGGTTATAAAGGTTAATTTGTTGCTAAATAATTATGTCAAACTGAAATCTAAACCAATGCACAGAAGGTTAATTACAGATTATATGGAAACAAAACAGTCACTATGTAAAACTGACTAGAGTGAGGTGTTCAGTGTTAAAACTGCAGATGGAATGTAGAAAGTTTTGAAAGAGAAACTGTTTGAGTGCAAAAAATCAAAAAAAAAATGTTTAACATCAGGATCTAAGCATACAATGTTAGGGGATATATTTCCATAAGAACAAGATATCTGATTAAGATGAGAGACAAAAAATATAAGAAATGGAAGAGAGGTTGAACTACAACTTTGAAAACTGAAATAAACAAGCTGGACAAACAGATTAAGTACAGTGTGAGACAAGATCAAGAAAAATTTTAAGAAAATTTATATAAAGATATTGAGCATAATAGGAAACATTTTTAAAGATACATAAGATGTGGAAGGAGTAAAGACGTACAAATTGATAAACTGTGTGTAGATTCTAAAATTTATTCTCAGACACAACAGATTATAAATATATTTTCTAAATCTTATGCAAAACAGTTTGACTCCACAAAAGGGGTGATAAGTTGTTCTACTTACATCCAGGTAACCTCAGATACTGGAATCAAATTAGATTATATTGAAAAAGAACTGCACAAACTGGATCCAAACAAAGTACAGGGAGGAGACGAAATTAGTAACAATGACCTGAGAAAACTTAATCAAGAACTTACGGTACCATTACATCTATTATTCACTAGGTCATATAAATATGGGGATATGCCTTACGATTGGAGGCATGTACCTATTAAACCTATTTTTAAGGGAAAGGGGGTATGACAAACCTAGAGTCATGTAGACCCTTATGTCTACTTTCATGTTGAGGAAAAATAATGGAGAAGGTAATATTGGATAAGTTATTAACAGAATTGCATAGGTTGGGACTTGAAACCATATATCAGCATGCATATGTTGAAAATAGATTTATTACCACCGGTAACATGATGTTCTATAACAATATAATAACAGTTATGAATGAAAACGTGCTGTGATGTAATTTTATAAAGATTTAACTTCAGCATTTGACAGGGTCATACACAAACCACTGATCAATAAATTAGAGCAACTAGGTATTGATGTACTCTTGATAAGATGGATAGCTGCATGGTTTACAAATAGGACATGGCAAGTATCATATAGCAACTGGACAGGTGAAATCTTTGGTAACAGTCAGGGTGTCCCTCAGGGCTCTGTCCTAGGCCCTTACTTGTTTAGATTGTATCTTTTAGACCTAACTTTTTCATCTGAGGTGTTCTACACTCTATATGCAGACAACCTGAAATTAGGTAAACTGATTACATGCTACAGATAAGACATGTCTGCAAAATAACTTGACTAAGTTGACCATTTGGGCACAGGAGAATAATATACTAATAAATGCATCAAAAACTAAGCATATGAGATTTGGGGACATAAATTGAAAGGTAAATATTTAATGCAGCATACAGTGATTGAAACTGTAGACACATTTAAAGACCTGGGTATATGGATAGATCCAGCTATGAGTTTTTCTAATCATATCAACTAATTGGTTAATGATAGTTATATAACTATAGGTTGTATAAAAAGATTTATAAAGTGTAGGAAATGAAAAATGATGAAGTCATTGTTTGTTAGCTACATTAGACCACAGCTTGAGCATGGAATAACAATATGGAAACCCTATAAGAAAACAAGCAAGAGTAAACTGGAAAGAGTAGAGCAGAAATATACCAAGAGCATTCATGGATGTGACAATTTAAGTTATTACAAAAGACTAAAATATCTGAACTTTTACAGTGTCTCTTACAGGTGTCTAAGAGGAGATCTTATTCAGGTATATAGCCATTTAGAGACAACTACCTCAGAGAATCTTTGGGGTTATCAAAAAATACTACAGAATCATCAGATAACCTATGTAGAAGATTATATAGGGATGAGACGTGTACTAATTGGTTCTCTGACAGAGTAGCCGATGCATGGAACAGACTACAAAATTGCATTAAAGCAAGCGCTCATTTAGATATTTTACCCGGGATACTTATTATGGGAACACGTGTTTTGGCATATTGGCAATCTAGAAGGGCATTAATGCCCATGCTTGAAATATTACAAATGTATGTATGTATGTATGTATGTATGTAATGCCTTTTTCTTCAACTCTAACAGATATTAGTTGGCTTTAATAATCATACAGTTGTTGTAGGTGGTGACTAGAATTAACTTTTGATTCTTCTCTGGATAAACAAGGAAATATTTTCATTTTTCCTTCTTGCATCAGTTGGTATACTTCAGGGATCCATACACTATAATATCTTTATCAATGACCTCTCCACAGCCAGTAAAAGTGCTTCAATCATGCAATATGCTCATTTACTTCACCCTTATCTGCTCTGCCAATAACCTTGACACCTTGTAAAAATAAAACAATATTCATTCATCTCATTTGAAACTTCAATGTCCATCTCACAGCTATTCCCCCACCCAAAGAAAGCTAATCTAATTCTCTTCTTCCCCAAACAGTTTGAAGTACAAAATCTATCTTTATGGTGACATCTTCTGACCATACAACATTGAACTTTTTGAGTATTCAAAACTGATAGGAGTCTATATAGATGACAATCTGAAATGTGATTATCACATTCAACACATAATTAAAAAATACACCAATGCTAAACGTTCTGCACAGAATCACATCTTACCTGACTGATTCTGTATGTAAAGACTCAGCCACCACATTAATTCTGCCAATACTCCTGTACTCCACATCCATATTGACTGACTTACAGTCCTTTCATCTATACAAACTGGAACAGTGCTATAACAAGATAGCTAAATTTACCATGAATCTCCCACACAGAGCCCATAACTTTCTGACCCTCAAAGAACTGAACTGACTAGAACAACACGACTACTTTACACATTTCCTACTGTTCACCATCCATGGCCACATCTATACATTTCAAAACTGTCCTGCCCTTAGCAATATCATCCAACTCTACAATCTCCCTAGACATTTACAATCTACAGATAAACTCTTATTAGAAATATCTAAATATAACAATTCTCCAGGTGAGTACCTCTATACAAACCATGTTTCTGAAATCTGGAACAAAATCCAAAACACTTTTAAATAAGACCAATGCATAAACTCTTTTAAAATATATCTAAAGGATCATCCAATTAACTTGTGGCTCCACTTATGTTATTTCCCAGGGTAACTAGCCACTATTCTACTATTCTGCTGGCTTCACTGCCCTTGCAGTTTCTCAGTGACCTCTTCTCCTTTCTTCACTCTCTAACTTTCTTATCCATCAGTCTATCTCTCTTCTTCATCCTCCTCTCTATCTTCAACTCCACATCTCTCTTATCAAGTGTAATCTCCTCTTACTCTGTAATTTATCCTTTACTACTTCCACAAACTTTTATACTTTAGTAAATTACATCTCTTTATCCTTTGTAATGCTACCCCTATCTATTTTACTTATGAGAATTAAGTTCAACTGTTCCTGCATTGTGAATGTATATACCATAAGTCATACATCTCTCTGCTATTCAATTTTCATTTCATGTCTGTATATTACTTAAGCCCACATATTAGCTGTTGTTATTTCTATATGAATTTATGTATTTTTGTATCCTGTTGTTATTGTACCTGTACACAACTTTACTATACATTCACATCATATTACTGCATCAGTTCACAACTTCTATAGTCCTGTCTTGCAACATCTGTTCTTATTTTGTATTAGCATAACTTGTTATTGGAGCTTTAGTCCCTGGGCCACCAATAAAAAAGGATCTTGTACCCAGACAGACTTTCCTGGTAAGGAAAAATCAATCAATCAATCAATCAATCAATCAATCAATCAATCAATCAGTCAATTAATAAATAAATATACCTTTATGTAATAGCAGAGACCTAAGGATACTGAATGGCACAATACAGGTACATGAGTTCTTCAGTCCTATCATGTTCTATATCTTCAAGGCCAATTATAGCTTATTTTCATCATTCCAACATGGTTAGGGTTGGGTTTTTCCTAATATTGAGATTTTTCTGAAAATTTCAACTCTTATCTGACACAGAGATGAATTTGTCTTCATGACCACTCTGATTTGCTTCAGAAAACTTGCACATGCTGGAAAATTTGAGATTAAGTCTTAGTGCTTCCTAGGAATAAAAACATCTATATATAATGAGTTATTAATACAATACTTCTTCACAAAATAACATGACTCATCATTTCCTAAACATGTAATGCAGGCTGCATTTATGTAAAATGTTACAGGACAATACAATGAATATATTCCCACTTCAGGTTATTGTATTACTGGCACTGTAGTGCAGCATTTAGGGAGATGAGATGTTAAATTGAGGTCCCATCTGCATGAGATGGCAGTAGCTCAGGTGGATATAAAATATCCCATGGCACCTATCAAACAGAATAGGAGTTCTTTAGTTATGTGTATATGCAATCACATTTACATATATTTATTTACTTATTTGTTTTATTTTATTTTACATTTGTTAACTGGGAAATTCCAACTGGACCAGGTCCATTTTCAGCGGAGGCCCGGGGAGAAAAGCTTCGGCATCAAGTTATACAAATACAGTACAGTCAGCATAATACACAAACCAGTTTACATCATGTATGCTGAGCATAGTAATATAACAAGAAATTAATAAATCACTCCAGGTAAAAGAAGATATAGAACATAGGTAAAAAGACAATGTCAGTTATACATTGGTAAGAGAAGAAAATATATCAAGAAAGATTCTACAGTTAAAAGTACCCTTTCAGATGACCAAGCCTACAGGGGATCAGAGATCCAGCATGTGATCAGAGAGGAGTTTGGGAAGTTAATAGCAGTGTGGGTAGGGTTATGCTTTACAAGGGCATAACCAGGTACTAAGAAGATGCGATTTGAAGGAGTTTTTGAATATGGATGTGGAGGGGCAGTGGACATGGATAGGGGAAGAGAGTTGCAGTTTCTGGCAATGGTGTGGGAGTAGACCGCTTTCCCTGCATTATTGTTAGCCTTGGTGATGGAGAGGAGAGATTTTTCACTAGATCTTAGGTACCAGTTTGCAGTATAGACAGTAAGTAGGTTGGATAATGAGGGTTCTTTCAGGATATTTTAGAAT
This sequence comes from Protopterus annectens, assembly GCF_019279795.1. Taxonomy (NCBI): domain Eukaryota; kingdom Metazoa; phylum Chordata; order Ceratodontiformes; family Protopteridae; genus Protopterus; species Protopterus annectens. Next base: position 1,697,298,031 of record NC_056731.1, read on the forward strand.
ATTGTAGGCTGTGCCCAGCTGATGATAGTTAAGTAGCTGTGGTAGCTCAAGCCATTTTAGTTCTTTTAGTGCAGTACAGTGATGGGTTCTATAGGTTGAGTTAGTAGCAAACTTGGCTATTTTATTGTAGCATGATTTTTTGTTTGTCTAGGTCACATTGTCTGATTTGGGTAAATATTGGTGCTGCGTATAATAGAGTTGAGAGGAGGTGGCTTTGTGCAAGAGTGACTCTTGCTTTTTGTGAGAGAAAGGACTTATTGTGTACTAGTTTTATGGTATGTGAGATGTGAACATCAAACTGGAGATTATTGTCTATTTCAATGCCCAGAAGTTGGGTGTGGTTATAAGGGGGAGATGGTGGTGCCATCCTTAGATGTTATGGTAAAGGAGTGGGTTTTTTGATCTGTTAGGGGTAAATAGTAGCAATTTTGTCTTTTTGGGATTTAGAACTAATTGGATACCTGATATCCATTTTTCTACTGAGTTAAAGGTATCTTGAGTGAGTGTATGTAGGGTGGTGGGAGATGAGGTGGAGCAGATCAGGGTTGAATCATCCGCATATTGTATGAGTGAGGCATGTTGTGTAGAGCTATTGAGGTCATTTGCGAAAATAGAGAACAATAGTGGCCCCAGTATAGAGCCCTGTGGGACTCCTATGGTCACTGGAAGTTGTGTAGGCTGAGTTCCTTTTCACTGGACTGATTGTTGCCTGTCAGATAGGTAGCTTCTGAACCAGGCTATAGTAGAGGAGGTGAAGGATAATGATGTTAGTGAGTCTAGTAGAATGGAGTGGGAGATCATATCAAATGCTTTTGAGTGAGTTAGGAAAATGGCTGATACATATTTGTTATCATTCCTGTGAAGGCTTTTATGATTAGTGAAGGATAGAAGGGCTGTGGCGGTGCTGTGATGTGGACAGAAACCGTGTTGTGTGATAGATAGTAGATTGTGTGTGTTAAGAAATGTCATCACTTGCAAGTGGATGCATTTTTCAAGAATTTTGGATAGGGGCAAAGGATGGCAATAGGTCAGTAGTTGAAGAATTCATAGGAGTTACCTCCTTTATGGAGAGGAGTGATGTGAGATACTTTTCAGATTTTGGGTATGTAGGATTCTAGTAAGGAGCGTTTGATTAGGATGGAGACAGGATATGATAGGGAGTCACCCACCATTTTTAGGTGTGCGGCAGGTATGTTATCAGCTGCCAATGTGGTTGGATTTAGTTTTAGGAGGACTTTTTTGATAGTTGAGGTGGGCACTGGTGATAGGCTGAAAGAGGGAGTGATGTGGGATAGGTTAGGTTGTGATTGAGGTAGACTGTTTTTGGTTATTTGACTGGACAGGCTAAGATGGACTTAGTAAAATGGTTATTAAATTGAGAAGCTATGTCTAGGGCATTGTTAGTAAAGCTGGGTGCTGGAGTAGTGGTTTTGCCTGGCTATAGTAGGGAGTTAATGGCATGCCAGAATTGTTGTGGATTATCTGAATATTTGCTTTGGGCGCTAAGAGAGTAGTTTTGTTTGTTTATTTTGGATTCAGCCTTGGCCTTGTTTCTAAGCTGTTGATAGTATTGCCTGGAGCTAGGGGTTTTGTCAGTTTTCCAGATTTTCCAGGCTTTATCTCTGGCTTTTAATAAGGCTCTAGTGTCCCTACTTAGCCAGGGTATGTAGTTGGCTTTAACTCTGATCTTTCTGCTGGGAGCTAGACTGTTAAGGATGTTAGAGAAGGTAGTATTGAAGTAATCTACTGCCTGGTCTAACCCAAGTGTCTGTAGTGATTCCCAGTTGCAGTGGCTTAGGACAGTATTTAGGTATTGTGAGGTAAGGTTACGGTCATCTCGTATGAGTTTGTAGACTACTGGTTTGGGGTGATTGGAGTGTTTGTGGAGTAGGAAGGTGGAGAGATGATCACTTAGGTCATCTGGGAGACAGCCTACTGTTTAGTTTTGTTCGGGATAGTTGGATAGTGTCCAGTCCAGTATGGATTCTTTCTTTGTTTTCTTATCTATTCTAGTTGGTTCTTCAATTAGTTGAGAAAACCCATATAGATTGATATGTGTAGATGGGCTGCTAGAGTTACGGGCTGCACAGTCGGTGTTAAGGTCTCCTAGTAGGATTGTTTCCTGAGGTAGATTGTCCTTTGTCCAGTGTAGGATGTCTTCTATTATGAGTGAATTGTTGCCTGGAGGTATGTAGCAGCATATTATATTGATCTTCTTGGTGTTTCTTATGGATAGGACCGAAAACAGAACTTCAGCATTTTGAAAAGTGGTTGGTGTGGTGTGCAGGAGCTGGAGGTTAAGGGTGTTTTTAAACATAATGGCTACTCCTCCTCCTTTCATGTTTGTTCTATCAGATCTAAGTGTATTATACCCTGGGGGGAGAAAGTCTTCATATTGGATACTGGGTTTAAGCCAGTTCTCTGTAATGATGAGTACATCAGGGTTGTAGTGGGCTATGAATGCATGTAGGTCTGTTAGCTTGTTGGTAATACTTCTTATGTTGAGATTTAGGATCAGCAGGTCAGATGTTTGTCTGGCTGAGAGGGGACCTGGATTTGGGTGAATATTGCCAGAGGTTAGCAGAGTTTGTAGGACTGTCAGTATGTGCTTTTTATTATTAATTGTTTATGATCTTGGTCTATATGTGTTTTTCTTAGTGTGATGAGATGGTGTCATTTTTGTTAGTGAGTAATATGTAGTTGTAAGATTTATGATTGTGGGGCAGATGTAGAAGTCTGAGTGGGTTTGAGAGGGTGGGCTAGTGTGGGTAGTGTGATAGGAGTAACTGTGCAGTGGCTGCTCTGTTTGTAAGGAAGTTAGGAAGGTTAGCGATAGTAGAGCTAGTGATAGGGATGTGAGTGTGGGTAACATGATAATACTTTAAGTGAGTAGTACAACTAGGATTCCTGGTTGGTTGTGTGCAAGGGTGGAGGTGTGTTGTCTGGAAATGTGTTGTTGGTAGTGGGATCAGTGTGGGATGTAATTGGATTGGAAGGTAGGGGGGAGTTAGGATGAGTGGGTTGGGCTGGTGCTTAGGGAATTAGGGGCTGGACTACTGGTCAGGTGATTAGGGGTTAGAATAAAGGTATACATAGTGGGGGTGGGTGGGAATTGGGGGCAGAGAGTGGAGCGGAGCAGGGCTATCACTGACTCCGGGGCTAACACTGACTCCAATTGCTTCTTTAGGCTTTGGTAAGTATGTAGTATTAACTTAAATGGCTATATGTTAAACTGAATTTTAAACTGAATTTTTAGCTGTATTTTAAACTGTATGTTTGCATGAAGTTATAGACTATGTTATGGGCACAGAGTATAATTTTCAGAGCTATGTGAGGGAGAGCAGATAAAACTACAATATTCAGGGATTCATTTTAGGTTAAGAAATAATGTTAGGAGCAAACAAGGAGCCAAGTTACTATGGGGGACAAACTGAAGGTGGCTTTAGACCCAGGGCAGCAGTTTACAGTACATAGTATTTCAGTACAGTTTAAGATATTAACCTTAGCCAACTGTAAGATGGACATTGGGTAGATAGATTGTGGGTACTTTTTTTCAGGATAGCTTTAGGAAATCCTTTTAGTTTGATATTTTGAGGGGGTCTGCCTGAAAATAAAACATACTTTAATAATGAGGACCTTTCTGACACTTACATCTAGCCACCAAGCAAATAAGCATTTCACACTCACTTCAACTAGAGAGGATGCGGTAAAAAGCAGCTCCATATATCTACAGATAGATTATTTACTTTGTTTTCACAGTACAGGTCTGCAACCATTAATACACAAAGCTAGACCTTGATTTAACTCAATAAAATGCATTTTTCAACAGGGTACAATACTTAGTTTAAATTTCCACTAACACTGTATATTTTAATCAGGCTGCCATTTCACATGCAGCAGTGAGATACGGTAAAAATAATGTTCTAAGCCTGGGTCATTAAACAAACCTTATCAGCTAAATGTAATGACAAAACAAGTTTTAGGACAACAGCTGACTCCTTCATATTACTTTAAAATGGCTCAGTGTATATGCATGATTAAAAAGTGTAGCTTGGTCAATCTCAGAGCAGTAATGCAAAAAAAGCTCGGATAACAGTGTAGTTTTACATGCAGAGGCACAGATCAAAATGAAGCAGTACGCTTTGAAAGAAACTCATTTACACATGCTGAGCACATGGAGAGCTTGAAAAATTTATTTAAATTTGCGCTCTGCTTCTATCCTGTGCTGGATCCAAAGTTTTCTTAAGACACAAAGGCTTGCTGTGCTGTTTACTGTTGAATCAGAGACACAGAGCTTTGCATGACTCCATCTGTTTAAAGCACAAAGCCTTTTAAATTGCACACTGATAAAGAAATACATTTTGCATCTATAAGCACAGTTACAGATAACTTATTTTTATAACAAACGACACGTACTCTTTCTGTCAGATTGCAGCATATATTTCCAAAGTTTTCCTTCATTACAGATATGAATGATGACTTTTACAAAATATGTCTCTCTTTCCCTCTCTCCCATAACTGAATTAGTACAATTGTTATACAGAGTGCTAGTCACGCACATAGATTTTGTTTTATTCTCTTGGTATCTTTTATGGCCTTCTGTGGGACGTCATATAATATGTGTTTTTAGACATTTTTATTGTCCTGTCAGCAGTTCTGCTGATGTGAAAATGCAGAAATGCATGCAATCAGAATAACAGAAGTATGAAAGGAAACATCTGTTCTGTTTCTATTGAAAAAACATCACATATTGCTAAGTTTAGATATTTGTTCTGCAAACATGAGAAAAGCATGCAATACTTGCTTTTCAATCTATTATACATATAGTATGAATGCCCATTTTACATTTTATAAACTCTATACATATATTCAAGCAAACTTTTTATTATATGCTTTATCTTTCAGCATATTTACAACAGAATTAATTTAGCCTTATATTCATAATCTCTAACAATTCCCTCTTTTTTAAACATACTCAAAACACTTTATACTGATATGTATTTTTGATCACATTATGTAGAAAACACATTAAGAAACAAAACCTTTAGTGTTTTTTTGATACAAGTCAAAATGCAATTTTACACAGTTAATACAATGATATTAAGTATTACTATCAAAACTGAATGTATCTAGCAATTTTTCTTTTGCAGACCATTTTATGGCAATATTTTATTATTTATGAGCTGTGTCTGCTTTAATTTTATTTTTTAACTTGATTAATTTATTCTTTTGTAATTACAGAATTTAATGTATGACTTAGAACTGTTCCATTAACTCTTTGCAACTGTTGAATTAACTATAAGAGACAAGAACCATGTGCTACTGCAAGCATTTATACACTGCTGAAAATATACAGTTTTAATGTCATTTTAACCATAACATTGTGGTTATATTTTTGAACTGCCCATAAACTTTAATTGACAGTGAAATATACTCTGAAAAATGCTGTTTACATATTAGTCCATTAGCTGTATGAATACAATATTTTAATATAATTTTTTTTCTAGCTGGGGTAACCAATACTAGTACAGATAAAATGATGGTCCAAAAAACAATGATAAAACTGCAACTTGAAACCAGTGATAATATTACAACTTGACAAATTACTTTTGAACTTATTACAATGTATCCTGTACAATATGTATTTACACAGACTGTTTGCTATTCATGCATTTCAATCTAGTAGGTACCCTGGACCCAAATCCATTTTTAACATGGTTTTTCACACATATTTATTACTAGACATTAATTTAATTTGTACTGAATTCTTCTGCATTTGTACCAAAAAATACTATCATTTGTACTGAATTATTCTGCATTTGTACATACAAAGACTGTAAAGTACATTTAGTCTAATCTTACAAATTTAATAACATTAATATTAAGCAAAATATTGGAAAATGTTTGTCTCTTTAGAAATATCTAGTGGAATTGGCACCAAAGACGTATGTCCTGTTATTTTAAACTACATACTCAGCAATTAGAAACATTCATGCTTTTTTATACCAACATTATTTTGCCAAAAACATATTAAAATAGTGGCCAGTCTTTTTCAATTTTTTACATATGTTTACTCTCTCTCTTGTATAGCTGTAATAAAACAATTTTAAATCATCTTGTGTATAGCTTTACAGTTTAGCAGGTTGTAAATACAATTTAATACTAAACAATACAATAATAACAATCATACAATATCTTGGACTTTCAGATTTAATCTGTTTACCAGTGTTTCCTATGCACTAATACCTGTTCCCCCCCCCCCTAAAAGAGTATAGTCAAGAAGGAATGAAATATTATTTTTTCTGTAGCTCTATTTCTGACCCTTGTGCAGTACTGCTTATACAGTCAGTGTAAAACTGAGAAAGTGCCCCTCCCCCTGCAACATTGCAGTATTGTTTGTTTGCTTTATTAGGCTAACAAACTATGGACCTTTGTCTGATTTGATCATTTTTATAAAGCTTTTGCTGTTTATTACCATTAGGAGGTATTTATACCTTTTTCCATAATTTATTTGAACTGTATGTATACTATAGCCCATTTGCTGGCTGTACTTGATGTAACTAAGTTTTTTACTTTTAACATTTACTTACAAACAGATTATCAGTGACATCTATGCACAACTGTGACATTTTATTATAATTACCAAATAAGGTTGCCTGTAAACATTTTAACAATTATATTTTAATAACAATGATAGTTTAAAAAATATAAGCCACTTGTCTGGCAATCAGTCTTGTTTTTTATTTTGTTTTTATAACATTTCCTGTAACTATTTATCCAGCTTGGGAAGGTCTGAGTTCACATTTTATACTCTATAAACTATAGTTAACTTTTTTAGCATTTTTTTTTTTAAATTTCTGTTAATACATTTCCAGTTTGAAATTAGAATGTAGTTGTAAAACATTTAGAAATATAACTATGCATTTATACTACATAAATAGACATTATTTTACAATTAACTTACATGGATTTCAATATTTATTTATTTGTTTATATAACTGCCCTGCCATTAATTTTACAAAAACTGTTTGACTAATACCATCTGTGATTTTATTTATTTTTTTAATTCAGAACTTTAACTGTTTGGTGTGGTGTTACTATACAATTATAAAAAAATTGTAAAAAAACAAAATAGATATTAGCTTAACTAATATGTTTATATTTACATTATTTATATTTGCTATCATCTGCCTGCTATTCTTGTGCATTGTAACAGATGTATTTTAGATGAAAAGAAAATACATGCATGTCAGTCTTGTGACTTTAAATCTTTATTTAAGCATGTCAGTCTTGTGGCTTTAAATCTTTACTCTTATTAACTATTTTTATTTAATTTTTATACACCAAAACTGTTTTGTGTACCGTTTGACTTTGCTATGAGAATGGCAGTCATTTGTTTTACTTTACTGTAGTAATGATAAATGTATTGCTTTAAACATTTGAGAATGATTTGTCCAGACATCAGATCCTACCATTTTACCATGTATATTTAACCATTTTCAAAACACAAACATATTATAAAATATATCTGTTTTGTACAGATCAGCTGTAGTTTCATGCTCTCACTCTCTGTCAGTTCAGCTAATTTATTTCCTTTATCCTGTAACTGCTGTTCAAGAGTTTTCTGTAATGTTGCATGGTCTTTCTGATATTTTTAGTAACATGTTCTGCTGAATCTAAAACTCCTATGCACTTTTGAAAAGATGTATATATAACTTGTCTAAGCTTCCTGAACTCATTGTGTCTGTCTTTTAGAAGTTTATGACATTCTTTTGTAACAAAATGTACTAGAGGTTCTATCAGTAACTGATTTGACTGTTGTTGCAATTCTGAAAAAAACCTTTTACATCTGGTGACAGAACATAACTGTCTAAGATTTGAATATAATGCCAGCATATTAACTTTTTCTGGTTCTTTACCATTACAATTTTTGTCTGTACAGTCTAACCTGTGAATAATGGCATGCAGTGTATTTTTATGACGTTGTACACACAATAAACATTTTTATACCACATATGATTTTGTTTCAGATACCAGTCAAATACTGTAATCCATTTGCATAATGCCTTACTACTAACTTGCCCTAATAAGGTTTTACATTTGCTAATATGCTGTATAACTAACATTTCATTCTGTTATTATTATTATTATTACCTCTATGTTATTCATACTGTATGTAACACAGAAAAATTTTCTTACCAGTCAACAGAGAGGCAGATGGCCAAGCTGCTTTACTGTAGATGGTTGAAAAGTCTTTGTAGTCACTTGTGAAGTTGGTACAGCAAAACTGGGCAGTTTCAGTCTTACAACTTTGTATTGTACCTTTTTTGGAGAATTTATGGCACTGTTCACCTTACTGCACTGCAGTCTCTCTGGATTTAGATGTTTAATAAACTGTATTATTGCTGCAAACTGTAGAAAACTGTAGAAATCTTAAGTACTTCACATAAACGTTAGTTACTGTGCTTTTACAGGAGTGACCTTATACAAGGCATTACCACTTACTCCCCCTGTTTTTGGATACAGGCTAGGAATGTTTGTTAGGGTCACCATTGAAAAATGTATTTTAATTTGTGCTCGGCTTATATGCTGTGCTGGATCCAAAGTCTTCTTATGACATACATTCTTGCTGTGCTGTTTACTGCTGAATCAGAGACACAGAGCTTTTCATGACTCCATCTGTAGACTGTTTAAAGCACCAAGCCTTTCAAATTGCACACTGATAAAGAAATATATTTTGCGGCTATAAGCACAGTTACAGATAACCTATTTTTATAACAAATGACACATACTCTTTCTGTCAGATTGCAGCATATATTTACAAAGTTATCCTTCATTAGAGATATGAATGATGGCTTTTACAAAATATGTCTCTCTCTCCCTCTCTCCCATAACTGAATTAGTACAATTGTTATATAGAGTGCTAGTCACGCACATAGATTTTGTTATTTTCTCTTCGTATCTTTTTTGGCCTTCTGTGGGAAGTCACATAATGTCTGTTTTTAGACTTTTTTATTGTCCTGTCAGCAGTTCTGCTGATGTGAAAATGCACAAATGCATGCAATTAGAATAACAGAAGTATGAAAAGAAACATCTGTTCTGTTTCTATTGAAAAAACATCACTTATTGCTGAGTTTAGATATTTGTTCAGCAAACATGAGAAAAGCATGTGATACTTGCTTTCCAATCTGTTATACATATAGTATGAATGCCCATTTTACATTGCTAAACTCTATACATATATTCAAGCAAACTTTTTATTTTATGCTTTATCTTTCAGCATATTTACAACAGAATTAATTTTAGTTTTATATTCCTAATCTCTAACAAGCTTACTTAAACTACTTTAGTTAAGCAAAAACAATAGCAAGCATAGCCTGGAATACTCTAATAAATGTCCGTTCACACTATATCTTATATTATGCTGATTTTTACTTAACACAGAGACATTGAATATTTTAAAGAAGTCTCTTCATAAATAACATACCTAATTAGAAAAACAAGGTTGCTGACTACGTCTGGAAGCACAGGGCATTTGAAAATGGCAGTTTCTGTAGGTCAATTAGAAACCTCGCATACATAGTGAAAAAAGGGAGTAGTTAAGGGGCTAACACGGACTCCAAGTATTTATTTAGGCTTTGGTAAGTATGTAGTGTTAACTTAAATGGTTATATGTTAAACTGAATTTTAAACTGAATTTTTAGCTGTATTTTAAACTGTATGTTTGCACTAAGTTATAGACTATGTTATGGTCACAGGGTATAATTTTCAGGGCTATGTGTGGGAGAGTAGAGTAAAACTACAATATTCAGGGATTAATTTTAGGTTAAGAAATAATGTTAGGGGCAAGCTAGTTTAATTAAAACATAGAGGGAGCCAAATTACTATGGAGACAAACTGAAGGTGGCTTTAGACACAGGGCAGCAGTTTACAGTACTTAGTATTTCAGTACAGTTTAAGGTATTAACCTTAGCCAATTGTAGGACAGACATTGGGTAGATAGATTGTGGGTACTGTTTTTCAGGATAGCTTCAGGAAATCCTTTTAGTTTGATATTTTGAGGGGGTCTGCCTTAACCAATTGTAGGATGGATGTTGGGCAGATAGATTGTGGGCACTGCTTTTCAGGATAGCTTCAGGAAATCCTTTTAGTTTGATATTTTGAGGCAGTCTGCCTTAGCCAATTGTAGGACGGACATTGGGTAGATAGATTGTGGGTACTGTTTCTCAGGATAGCTTCAGGAAATCCTTTTAGTTTGATATTTTGAGGGGGTCTTAGCCAATTGTAGGATGGACATTGGGTAGATAGATTGTGGGTACTGTTTTTCAGGATTACTTTAGGAAATCCTTTTAGTTTGATATTTTGAGGTGGTCTGCCTAATTAGAAAAGCAAGGTTACCTAATTTACTCAATACAGTCATAAATTAATGAAAATAAATAATCATATCTGTACAAATCAAATGATCAGTTAATACATTATATACAGACCCTCACTCTATCTTCCCTAACTAAAATCTAATTATTTTCAAAATTTCCTGTATATTTCAAACCTTATTAAAAATAACTCCTTGCATTCCAAATGCTCCAAATTATAATAAACATCTTTCTATCAATATTTTGTTCATTCTTCATATTCTTTCTATACCAACCATATATCATATTCCGATTAATTTCTTCCCTTTTATTAATCTTTCTTTTTAAATACAGCCTCCCATAATGTTTTAAACCTATTACCCTCTAAAAAACATAACTCACTATTTGTACTTGCTTATCACATTTGCATACTCTCTTTGAAACTGACTTATATTTCATCTCTCCCTTTACCAGAAGTTTATTTATAGTTGATCACCGTAAAAATCTTGACATACTACTATACTTTTAAATCTCTTGTTATCTCATGAGCTTTCACTGTTTCTGCTTTAAGTCCCTCCCGTGGATTACCTGTATACCTTGACCTTACAATAGACTCATACCACATTATTCTATTACTCACAATTTTTTCCATTTCAATTTCCATAATATTTTTCTTGATAGTTTTTAAAGTCCACATTTATCACTGTCTTCTGTCTTTCCCCCAAAATCTCAGTACTTAATCTTATATAATTTCCCTATCAAATATTTATTATCTTATTTCCTTTCATTAAAATTCAAAACAAATGCAAAGATGTACAAAAAGCAATACCATGTATTAAACTATTAAACCCAATCCTTATTCATCCCAATTCAAATATAAAACACCTCTTTTAACCGGGATCAGTCTAGTTTCCTATATAATCCTGAAAAAATACTTGTAAAATCTCCTTTTCTTTCTAAATCAGAATAATTTATATATATATATATATATATATATATATATATATATATATATATATATGTGTGTGTGTGTGTATACATACACACACACATATATATATATATATATATATATATATATATATATATATATAAAAAAAACTTCAAAAAACTCACTATATGATATGAATAATCAAACTAAGAGCCTGAATACATATATATATAATATATATTCCTTATATATATATATATATATATATATATATATATCTATGACATATATATATATATATATATATATATATATATATATATATATATAAAAGCTAAATATACCAATTTTCTTATCAGTACAGAGTTAAGCAAATAAACCATTTTCCTAAACAACATTCTAAATGATCTCCAATCCATCCCTATTCCTTTCACTTTTCCATTAACTTATCCCATGCATTTAAAATAAACTCAGATCTTCCAAATTTCACTCCTAACAATTTTGTTTAATTTCTCGAAATATGACTACTTTCTTTCATCACAATATCTATTAACTTTTTACTTTTTTCTTTACTTAATGTTAAACCAACCTGCTTCAATAATTCAATTAAAGAAATGAGAACTCCTCTCATCCAAAAATTTATTTTTGTAATCACTATAATATCATCTGCATAAGGCAATAAAGCAAGAATCCTAATACTTATCTGCATCTAATATGCAGTGTTCTTCATACTCAATTTCCCCTCCAAAATCCATGCATTTATCACTAAGGCAAACAAAATATTACTCATCAGACACCCATGTCTTACTTCATAATTTGAGTTTATCTCCTTACTAATCCTCCTATTAATTTATAGAAATAAACTATTATTGTTGTAAGCAGATTTAATAGCTTCCAAAACTTTTCCTTGAATACCATATTGTTTAATTATCCTCAGCAAATGAATATGACTATTACTGTCAAAAGCCTTGTCAATATCTTCCACCATCATTTTAACCTCTTCCCCACTATACAGTATATCATCCATCACTTCATTTGCAATTAATAATAAATCTTTAATATTCCTCTCTTTCATATATATACTCAAAATCTACTAAACCGTATCTGAATAAATTTCATAAAAATCTTATAATCTGAATTATTTAAAATAATTGGTCTCCAATTAAGTGTATCACATCTTTCCCTTTCTTTTTCCAAATAAATTTGATCAACCCCTTGACATACTTACTTACACAAAAAACTTTCTTTAACCACTCGTTCAGAATTTTACAAAGACTTCCTTTTACCATATTTGCATACTTTTATAAAAATCATATCCTATCCCATCTAAACAAGCCACTGATTCATCTTTCATCAGTTTGAGTGCAATATCCAAGTCCTCCACCTCTATCAGCCTGTCCAACTGTCATGATGCACACTGGGTGAACCTTTTCACCTTTCACACTTTGCTGCTAATTATCTTCTCTTTAAACCAACTACTTATATAACTTTGAATCACTCTCATTATACCTTCCCGATCCTTAAAAATTAATCCATCCATATACTTAATTTCACTTCTTAATGAATTTTCTTCCTTTACAACTTTCCCTAAAAAGGATATACCTTTTCATCTCTTCCTTGTAATACATATTTTTGCTTAAATAATAAACTATTTATTTTTTCTTTATTCAAATTATACAATTCTACCTCTTAATTAAAATATTCCTTATTACTTTCTTCTAAATCATCCAACATTTTTACACAATCCCCTATATTTTTTCCAATTTCTCATCTATTGGTCAAGGTTTAACTTATCTAGGGTTAGGAGTGGACTCTGCTTCACATGGATGGAGAACTTGTTCCAGACCATTGGGATCATCTGAGATACATATCTGTCTCACCAAAATATCTTACTTATGTCTCAAGTAAAATGTAAATCCATGGATATTTGGGCTGAGTTTGTGAGACAACAAATTCACTATTTTGCTCTGCTCAGTGAAGGTGACACAATTGACCACCAGTTCAGCACACTACTGTGTGCTGCCTTTGAGATTTCAGACATAGCTGTAGAAGGTCCTGTAGTTGTCTAGCCTGTGAGGCTATCTTGACCTAGTAATTGGCCTTGTTGGATTTAATTAATCCTCTTAGTTTCCTGTTTAGTTTAATTAGAGAGCTTCTATCATTATGAGAGTTGATCTTTCTGATTTTATCCATGACTTTTTTCCTTTTGTTATGCACACTATTAAGATAAGGATTACATCAGTGTGGTTTGTTTCTAGAGTTTGCTTTGGGCTTACTTCTAGTAGGTACAGCAGCTTCTATACAGCCATTTACATGGTCTGTGAGAACAATTCCTCATAGGCTGTAGCAAATTCAAGGTTGGGAGGGACACTGAATTTGGACAAACAATCACTTAGTAGGCTGTAGTTTGCGTCAAAATAGTTCCTAACTGTTACAGGTTTTCCTGAGGTTACCAAATTGATTTTATTTTGAAGGAGACAGCTTTGTGGTTTGACTTACCAGTGAGGACATGAAACTGGAGGTGGGCAGAGGTGGGGTTGGGGGGTAGGGGGAGCTACAATGCTCTCCCATATTGCTGAGTAGCAGGTCTGTTATGTTTGAACCACTGGAGGGTGTGCACAGTATCTGGTCAAGGCTATTTGCTTTAATAAAGTCCAGGAACTGTTGTGCCTGTGAGTTTGACGCAATATATATTTGTCTCACAGTCTATATAGGGACAGTTAAAGTCTCCCAAGAATAGGGTATTTGGTTTAATGATGAGAGTCTCTAGTAGATCTAGGTGTGAGCTATCAGATAATAGGGACATAAAGGGTGGATAGAGGAGGATATGGTATGGGACTTTGCTGGTGGTGATTCGCACTTGGATAAATTCCAGGGCATCATCCTGTTTAACCAACCAACCAAGAATTGTACTTGTTGCTAATATAGATTGAGACTCTTCTATCTTTTATCCCTGTCTGTGCAGCTGCTTGTCTAAATATGTGGAAGGAACTGAAGCCTTAGACTGCCAGAGTACTTTCTGCAGATTTAAATCATGTCTTGTTAATGACAAGATGTGTATATTCTCCAGAGTGAGGAGAGCTTATATGGTGTGGAGTTTATTGTTTAGGCTCACAGCATTGAGCAGTAACACCTTTAGGTTTCTTTGGGCTTTATTTGCTATGTCAGTAGAATTGTCAGATTGGCATTGCCTAAAATAGGCTTTAAGGGTGTGGATAAAATTTTAGCCAATATTCAGAAGCCTAGGAGAGAAAGGTGCAGACCATCCTTTGTAAAGCAGCATGCCCTCTCATGCCAACATATATTGAGTCTCCCTGGAAAGAAACCAGAAACTAAACCAATTACTGAAGTCAATCATTTTTTGTTTGTACTGTGGCATCATCCTTGGTGAAGGTAGACTGATGCTCAGTGCAAGGTACATACCTGCCTGAGACACATATTCAGAGAGATTAGAAATGTATCTCTTCATACAGTCCAGTGAAGTATATCTCATATCATTAATGCCCACATGGATTATGATAGAAATATACTGGTACCTGTGGTGTAGTGACTCAATTACATGTGTAACTTAGCAAATCTTGGCTCCAGATAAGCAACTAACCATTTTCTTTTCCTTGTTCAGTCTGGTGAGTGGGGGCCATCTGTGTATCATACAATGGAGTCCCCTATGACAAGAGTCATGGCTAATGTGTTTGCTTAACTTATGGTATTTGCTGTTGTGGCTCCGCTGGGTGTAGGTACATGTGTGATGTTTGGTATTGCTTTCTGGTGAGCGCTTTAGAGATTGCTGAGGACAGGTGTTGTGATTTGTAGGCTTAGGAAAGATTGTTTTTTAATGCCTCAGCATAAATCGGTTTATGTGTTTGGTAGACATTATGTGTGGTGGATGTAGTGTGTATGTAGTGTGCCTGTGTTCTTGCCAACCTTGCTTATATGTGAGATTTTTGCTTCCAGTGAAATTGTGTATGTGCATCTCATGCAAACTGTGCTTGCTTTTTTATGGATTAAATGGTTGTTTGTTAACATGAGACAATTGCTACACTGTCTCAGGATGCACATATCTACCAAGCTGGCTGTGGAGACATTTGGAAATTGCATATCCATGTTGTCCAGACATGGATTTGGGTGGACTACTGTAGGTTGTGGACTGGGTTACTCAGAGGTCTCCTTGAGTGATCTCTGAGGTTTGGCACTAACCTAGGTTAGATTATGGTAAGATGTGACAGTGGTGTTGTTTAATGTACAAACTAACTGCAATAAGCAAGTCTTCACACAATGGCTTTGTTTTAGCCAGACATAGCTATAGGTTTTTTTCCCTAAGTTCTTCCTGTCCTAAATTCCACACAACTGTCCCACCCTAGGACTTTTCCACTCAAAGCTTATCAAAATCACTAACACCCTGAAGACTTTTTCACACAGCATTCCAAAATAATTAATCTCCATACTCTATTGACTACACTATTTATAATCAAAGACACTGACTTTAAAGTATTCCTTTCTTTTTTCCTAACTTAAACACATCTATTCTTAATTTTCCTTTTCCTTAAACTCACTCTCTGTTCTATAGAGACATTTTTATTAGCTTCATCCTCTTCATGTTGTTTGCTAAGTAATAACGCATATTTATTCTCAATGTCTACATTCTCTATCTTACTTTTGTCAAAGATACTTCATTTTTTCCTGTTCCACTGTCTCTTCAGTTGATGAAAGGACGTCAGACCCCTTCTTCATCATCTCTGCTTTCCTCATCCACATTATGTACATATTCTTTACAAAAATTACCATCTTTTGTTACATATTCTATACACAGCTTACATTTATTCATGGTATGATTCTTTTCTCCACATTGATTGCATTGTATCTTGGCTTGCCTACATACTGCAAAGTTCCCCTCAAATTATTAACATAAATTTCACTGGGTGCATGAACAACAGAATCATTTTCAACTTTCAAAATCATTTCTACTTCCCACTCACTATTCCATAAATTTTCTTTTCTTTCTCTTTTTTTAAACTGTTTACTTTTTCACATAAATTCACCATACACATTTTTATATCATTTTTATCCATCTTATCAGGCTTAAATTGCAAATGAAAAGTCTTTTTCAGTACAGACTTTTGACCTGGGAAAAGTACTTTTTTTAATGCACAACAGAAATCTGTCTAACTTAATGTCTGTTTCAAATGTAAGATTTCAAAATGTTTCTCTCCAAAGTGTAGGCAAGATCTTATAGCACCAGCTGAAAAACCCAGTGGTAACATAATCGAAATACCACCTTGGATCTCACTGAAAAGAGGCCAGCCAAAATTTATGAATTTTTTTTATTCTCAAACTGAATTCATATCCTTTATTGATAAAAAATAACCTACCTGTTTAACTTGACATTAAAAACTTTTGAATGATTTGGCTAGAAGAGTCAGGATGTTGACTGACAAAGACACATTTAAATACCAGTCAGGTTCCATAAAATCACAAGAGACACAAGGTAGGAATACCATGTTAGAAATATCCTTGTATCACTATGCACATACACTAAACCAAAAAGGGGTATTTACTTTAGATATAAAAAAACATTTAACTGATTCATGCATCTTATTTAAAATATTTTCAAAATTTTGTTTTCAGAAAATTTCAATCATGCTGTCAAAGTTCTGCGTGATTTAACTTCCACCAGAATAACATTTAAGGGGAAAACTTAAGCAACTATAAAACTCAATACAGATGCTTGGCTATCACTCTTTGTTTTTTATCCTATCATTAACACCATTTTCTTCAAATGTCTGCAGAATTCTTCCTTATCTGGAATAAATGTTTTAATAATTGTATTACCTGTTTTGTGAGTGATTTTTTTTTAATTTCAGAATCTATTTTCACAATCCATCTATTCTTTGTCTACTGCAGGTTTTAGAAAAGTACAGACATTCTTCTAACTACAAATTAAATCTTGATAAATCAATTTTTTTCTACTATGTGTTCAAAATGATGTTCTTAATTCACTGTTGCACTCTCATGTGGTCAAATGTAAATGCTACATTATACAAAATTAGAACTGATGTGAAAAATTGGAATAAGCTTAAATTCAAATAACAAAATTCTCCATCATGAAGATTAATATTTACCAGAATAGTCCACTTCTGTAATAACTTTGTCATTTGCATTCCACATTAATATTTTAAATATATTAATAGCTTATTTCTTTATTTATTTGAGATAAGAAAAATCATTGAATAAACTTAAGTAAACTTCTGGGCCCACAAAACAGGGGTGGGCTCAAAATGCCTGATATTTTTCTCTTGCATACAATTTCAAAGTTGTTACACTATAACAGATCTCAGAACATTTTATTACCACTCCCAACAGTAACCTTATTTTGGATTTCAGCAGTTAGATCAATTAAATCCAACAATGGAATCAGACCTAAATCATTGCATCGGTAAGAACTCGCAAACTTGCTGTTATCTCCAAACTTAATTTGCCCTGCTGTGCTGTCTGTGGGGAAAATACCATAGCTGCTGGTTTATATATATATTTTGGTAATGCAAATCTATTCAGGTGATATGTTCATTTTCAGCTTTAGAATTGTAAAATATAAAACAATAAGCATTAACTGTGAGTGACACTATTTTCTATTGGGTATTTCTATACTAAATATTATTGAGAACAATAATAATTGAAGTTCCACTATGAGCTATCAATCAACCAGTAACATCTGGATGATGATAAAGCAAGATGAAAACTAGTTCTAACCTCATCAGCATGAACAAACAAAAAGTAAGAAATATTTTGCAGGGGCAGGATGCCTTATACCCTAAATGTGAGGACAAGCTCCCTACCCCACAAAGTTACATATACCAATTGTTTATTGGTACTCTAGAAGTGAAAAGACTTGATACTGTGGAATCTTAAAATGCATTAGAGAGCATTAGACAGGTGTGCAGGACTAAACTGTTGGAATGAAATATTGAAAATGAATGAACATTTTGTCAGACAATATTTTGAAAACTTGTGATTTGTTTGGTTCTGAAGAGAAACAGCTGCATTTATTTTATCAACTTGCTTTTGCCACCTTGTAGCATCATCATGTCAAAAACTGCTGATGTGTATAAACGTTTAAGAAGTTCAGACTTCTTTATAAAACAGTTGCAGTTGTACCTAAAGAAATTAAATCTTCTAATAGTTCAGGTCTTAAGATTTATGAGAAAAGTTCTCCCAAAGATCTGCAATTTGATTGGCTACTCTGAATTCTCTGTGCATATAGCCTATAGCTTTGTTCATGCCCTTGCTGTCAGTTATGTCTGAAAGCCTTCTAAAATCCACTTCTAAGTTTCATATGATTAATTAGGTACACATTTGCATAAAATTCAAGCACGTTAAAGGTTTAGCACTCAAAGTTTCCTTCTTATGTCTGTATTGGCAAACATTTTTATTTAAGTACAAGGGAATAAAAGACAAAATAATTTGCATTCTGTGCTAGTAAGCATTTATTATAATAGTAGTGCTTATGTGTCAACCAATACATGCTTTTAAGATAGAGTTTCTTTTTTAATTACAAGCGTAAAGATACAATGTTTTATGTTTTCTGTAGAAAAAAATGTGCAACTAGTGCATAATTGCAAGATATTCAGAAGTGTTAAGCTTAGCATAGTGCAACAAAGTTTTATATTCAGGGGCTTGCAAACTAAATCCATATGCTGTAGTGTTGTATAGAACTGGTATATACAACGGTTTTATAATGACTTACATGGATTTTACACTATTTCAATTTAGAATAATTTGGCTTGCATTTTAGAGGGGCAGTTGTGTTACAGGATTAAGTCTGCATCAAGTTAAATTACATGCCTTGATATTTATTTGTGTTGTTAAAACATATGTACAGGTTAGACACAATTTTGTAATGTATTTCTTTCAGTGTAGATTTTTATTAGTATTTCTTTCTGTGCGGTTTATACTGAAGAATTAACATCACTGGTACTTACCTAAAATTGAAATTCTTGTTTCCTAGTATCTTTTCATATTTATTTTATCTATGTATCTATTTCGTTTTGATCTTTGTAGTGAACTGATATCTTTATCTTGCTCTTTCTTGCGAATGAACCAGGAAAATGAACAAAGCTGCATTAGATGGCAAATAAAATACTTGTTTCAGTTTATGATACGGAATGTTATACAGCAAATGTGCATAACAAAGTAACACAACTCGATTATTTTTATAGAATGTTTTGTGTGAACTGCATGCTACTTAAAACCTGTCTCTTTCTTTCTTTCATATTGCTGCAGCCAGTTATTACTGGTACCCTTCTGCATTAGTAATTAGTAACTAACAAATGTTTATGCTGACAACTGTTGGTTCAGAATAGTTTTACATTGGAAGTATGCTTTAATTTAGTCAAGAATATATTCATAAGGTACAACAACATTTCTGATTTCTGTTGTTATCCAGGGACAGTGATAGTTTTGAACTTACAGTTGTCTGCTAGTTTTTGCACATGCATTTGTCTAATAGACACTAAGGAATTTATTATTGTCAGATCAAAAGAAAGAATAGAAAAGGCACTATCAGGGCAGTGAATATTAGTTAAAGGTAACCTATTTTAAATGGGATCAACTGCCCATATGTCTGAATTTTTAAATGTATGTGGTTTCTTACTTAAAATGCAGATAGCACAGAAGGAATCTTGTCTGATTTCTATATTTCATATGCTGGAATTGCTGAGGGATTCAGACAA
>NC_056731.1:1697323039-1697363039 GCF_019279795.1 Protopterus annectens
TTAAAAATATTCATTGCACTCCTCGTAAAGCAGTACTGCCATAGTCTGCTGCTGGGGAAATATATTGGGTCTCAGTATAAGGCTGAGGCTTGGAATAGTCTAGCCAAGGCTGCCTCCATTATGACTGGCATACCATGCACTGAGGAGCAATGCAGGCATGATTATAACAACCTGCAATGGCACAAGCAAGCACATCTCAAGCAGTGGCTGGATGACTTTAGGACTGCTGATATCCTACCGTTGTGTAAGTATATAGATAAAGCAACTTTAACTGATATCGAAAACCTTAGCTAGCCAAGATTGGTATGCATTGGTATGCATAATGCTTCCATGTCTCTTTTTCTCTCCTTTATTTTTCAGCAAGTCAAGGTATTTCAGCGAACAGGGAGGGGCATTCTGAATGATTAGAATGACTCAGAGAGGCAAGGGGTATGTATGCAGCACAAATGAACATGATTGTATTAAAATGATTACCCTTCCATACATTACTAGCAACTTAAGAATGCAGATCTTAACTGTAAAAGCAAGCATGCATGCTTTATTCTGTAGCTCTAGGTAATTGTATTAGGCAAGTGTAATAGTATATTCAGATTTGGTGGGTTCATTTCCCACAAATAACAAATACAGTCTAATTACAAAAATATCATTATTTAATATTAATTGCATCAACATTTTCATAAATTCCATGTTGTTGACTTAATGTGTATTACTTTTAAAAGGATATAAGCATTACTTATTACAATTTACAATCCTATTTTTGATTTTGAAAGATTTATAGCTAATATAATAGTAAAAGTACATTTAATTGTAATAAAGTATTTATGTCACATACAATGGTTGTAATCATCTGTTTTCTTTTTTGGTCTGTCCCTACCCCTTATCTCTGTTTTTATTTTTTGATATAAGGGATATATGAGCATTTGTATCAAATTAAGAAACAGAATGCTAATAATGCTTTATATAGGCACTTGGCCACTAGTTCTGAATGCCACATATTTAAATTTGCTATATTGGAGAAACTAATGGTTAATCCAAGTGGTGGTGATTTAAAAACTTTTTTTAGAAGAAAGAGAAGTGAGGTGGCAGTTACTCTTAAATGCCTCTAGCCCCCCAGGTATAAATGATCACATTTTCCTACAGCCTGTTTTAGAACTTAGGGATTAAGAGACTGTATTTGTAACACTATTTTTACAAGCAATGACTTTTATTGTCGCATTTTCTTATATAAATGTTCAGTTTTTTTTGGGAACAATTTTATTTATTCATGTACCTGTTTTTATACAATTTTATTGTAGAATGTTTTTATTTATGAATTACAAGTGTTATATTTGTTTAGATATAGTGAGTTTTATGGTTTTGCTGATATTTTTATTCTTGTGGGTAGCTTGCCCTTTAAATACATACTATTAGTTAATGCTCAATTAATTATTTGATTAGCCTAATGGGTATGTATACATATAAAAAGGCTTCACATATAATGGATTTTAATTCTGATGAAGTCCAGTTTTATGTGGACAAAAGCACTTAATCACAATAAAAACTTTTGGGAATTTTGTGTCTATGTTCGTTTTATAAGTGAGTCTTTATTGTTCCAAATATCTTTTGTTTGCCTGTTATAGTGAACACTTTTTCTGGTTTTGTAGAGTTGTCTTTAATGTTGTTACTTTGGTGTGTTCTATATATGTGATTACACCATTCTGATTTCATACTTTTCAGCCTACAAACAAAATGATTTTGAGCACAGGGAGGTATGCCAAATGCTGGGGCAAAGCCTGACAACCCTCCATCAGCTGCCGCTTGAACACCCAGTGCATGTGGGACACAACCTAACAATATTGCCTCCACAGCCCCTGCACTCCCTGCACCATCAACATCAGTTAGCATTGCGCAAGCAACTAGTGTATTGGTACCCTCCAGGAGTATTGGTGGAAGTGGGGAATACATCACCCACCAGCAGCTGCCAAGGATGGTTCATCAGGTATTAGAAAGTAGCATTGTGCACTCCTTAGTCATCTGGAGAAGGTGCTCATTAGAATGCAGGAAAAAACCCCAGAAGTAAATCAATCTAAAGGGAGTCAAGGAAGGGGACAGTGATGACAGTTCTGAAGGTGATGACTAGATTCTCACTGTTCCCATACTTGATGGTCATATGTCTCCAATGTCCACTACCTATCCCCAGGCATGGTGTCCCCCAACCTTTTATATTCATCACCATCCCTGTGGATTGTTTGTCATGTTTGTCTGCACCTGCTTCCTCACCTACCCTACCTACCTGACCCTGACATTCCTATATCCCTTCCCTAATATTCCTCTCTTTTTGAAATCCCCCCAAATAAATAAAGAAATAAACAAAATGGGCACCTGTCCCACAAAAAAAATGTTATCCCCATACATAGCTCTCCACTTCACATATGTGCCTTTTCGGCACACTTGATTTGTTCCAATTGGCTATACAACATGATTGTGCTGTTGTCACCCATCTGTGTTATGGTGACAGTCCAAATTCATCCAATTTTCTATATATGTTCACATTATGCTGTTAAAGACATGGATAGCTATGGTTCTTTCCTAATTCCCTCCTGCAAATTCCTTTATTGCTTCATCTTTGTTCTTCCCCCTGCTTGCCCTCCATTTCACCAATTTCCTATCTACCCCATTTTTGCACCTTTAATATGGACAAAAATTAGAATTAAACACTACACACATGACCCCTAATAAAGCCTTCACTTTTTGTCCTCTATGCATGGAGCTTGGCATCATGCACTAATTCTGAGTGACCGTGAATGGCTTTTCATGTCTTATGGCAAAACCTGGTCAGTTTTTGCCACTGGCCACACTAGTCCATTTATTCTCACACAATGCTGCTTAAGCTCACTGCTCTAAAGAAACATAGTGTTAAACCAATGTGAGGGTGCTACTTTGAAATATTTACTCTGACAGTTATTTAGACTGCTGAATATAACAAAATGCAAATTCCTATATGAAGTGTTGACATAAAGCACTTGACAGATGATCTGTTTTTACATTAACTTCAAGGGTTCGATTCCAGATGCATCTCTCATAATTTCTTAGCGTGATTATATATCTGTATTACTGATTTCATCACACACATAACATTTTCTAAAGTTATGATTTTTCATGGAGATATATTATTGCCCACAAATGAGTATATGAAGTGAGATCCATCCCTACTGTTATCACATATTTAGCTAACCTTGTTCTGCTTGTCATAAGCCTGTTTTCCATCTCCTAAGCCTTGTCTACCCTTATATCACTGGCTACATGCTACACATGATAATAATATGTATAGTATGATAATAATGATGACAGACCAAAAACGCGACCAGCAATGTTCTATTAAAAAGGCACTGCTAGATGTATGTTAATCTCTCCTAGCATTCATTCTATCCATCTAAAGACTCTGTATGTGTGTGTATCTATTAGGTTGATGGATGGTGTCTGCAGAATGGCTTGACTGTGCTGATGGATAATACTAACATGTTACCTTAATGCAGTAGTTTATCATTGCTCATGTTCTGTAGATTTTTTTAAAAACATCTGTAAGAGTCTGTTAGTGACATGTTCAGGTGATGGGTGAAATCTTCATCTCCTGAACATGTGCAAACTGTCCTTACTGTGACAAAGCATACAGCACACACTTTTTGGGATATATGGCCAGACACAAACTGCATGTCTGCTAAGTCAGAAATAATAATTTCAAAACATCTACCGCCCCTTTTCATTTATAAACAGCTGTACACACACAAGTAAATTGTGATTTGCAGTGAGGCCTGCAAAATTGGTAATAGTTGTACAACACTATAGAGGTAGGCATTAATGATAAAAATTGTGGAAGACGCACACATACTCACTGTAGTCACTGCTTGTCACATTTACAGTAATTATCACATTCATTTATGTAATGCCATCCTGACACCCTTTGTAACAAAACTGAATGAGCTGGATTTGAACCATGTGTTATTTGCATTTTGAACATGAACTCACTGCTCTTATACCTGCTGCCATAGGGAAATCTAGACAGCATGTGTATTTATTACACTCAGTACTATCCAATGTGATGACGACTGTGTATTGCAGCTTAGCATGTTTTTGAGAAGGACAGTGAACCAATAAAATATTGCTAGTTTCCCATTTAAGCAAAGAACCTCATTTGCTCACCACTTAAATTCACACAAACAGGCAAGGCAATAGCAACACTTTTTCATGTCTTAAATGTTATAACACAACATTTCCAATATTAATGCAGTATGAAAAGCATAGTATATGTCTGCTCTTTCGCTCTTAGCATATATTCATAACTACTTTAAAAGTTTAAGTTGTAATCATTAAATGTAAATCACACTTTGCCATTGTTTATGCAAATCAGTTTCTCAGTGATGCTATGTAAACTATGCAACACTTTTTCATGTCTTAAAAGTTATAACACAACATTTTCAATATTAATTAAGTATGAAAAGCATAGTATCTGTCTGCTTTTTCTTTCTTAGCATATATTCATAACTACTTCTCAAGTTCAAGTTGTATTCATTAAATGTAAATCACACTTTGCCATTGTTTACGCAAATCAGTTTCTCAGTGATATGCTATGTAAACAGGTGTTTGGGTATTACTATGCTTATTGTCTAGTTATTCTTCATCCCATCAAAAGGCATTTAAAAACACAACAAAAGGGAAGGGACTTGTTATTCACAGAGCACATATTTAGTCAGACTCATGTGTGCCCTGCACCAATGAACTTGAAAATGATATCTCAGTAATAGGACTAATGTCAACTACAATACAGAAATAAAGAGAACAACTGCTGTGTTACATTTGTTAAAACTTTATACTGACACTATACATTGAGATTGACTGATACATGTATTACTGTGGTCATCAATTCATCAGAATATGACCAGTCATACATCAACATTTCCATTCATGCTGTTTACAAAAAAAGAATGTGTGTGTGTGTGTGTGTGTGTGTGTGTGTGTGTGTGTGTGTGTGTGTGTGTGTGTGCGTGTGTGCGGAGGGTGACTGTATGTTATATGCACAACATATTGAGCTACAGTCACATGTATATCTCAGGTCTGCAACATTAATTCATGATAGCTTATTGCATATAGGTTAAGAAGCTGTCTTTTAAAGTATTTGTGCACATTTCAAATACAAAAGCAAAAGCAAAGTCCACACTTTTCACACAAGTCTCCTAGCAGTGTATGTTACCTGCAACATAATGATAATGTCATCCTCTTTAAAGACCATTATGACAAGAAAAAAATCAGAACTCAGTGATGGCATGAATGTTAACTACTGTGTTTTGCAGCTGGAATAAATAGGTAGAGGTTCAAATTGCATAACAGACAAATTGTCTGTGTGCCTGTATGTTTAACTGTGTATGCATATAGTCAGAAGAGTATTCATCTGTGTTCTAATGTCAGCACTCAAGTCTAATGGAGAACAAAATTTTACAGTCATACATGGCTGCACAGCAACAGGGGTTCTAATCTCACTGCAGGCAAGTTGTGCCTATGCATAGGCAGTAGGGCATGAGTCTGTGTCCCACTGTCGTCATTCAGGTCTCAATGAGAACAAAGTTTTACAATCATACATGAGTACATGGTAATTTCATACAGCCCTCCCAACCTCTTTTTTCCAACAGGCACTGATGATGTCATCTGTTATAAATACATTATTCTGTGACAATTTCAAAGTCAGATGTGTGGCTGTTGTGTTAAGCTCTCTGTTCTTTAGTTTGTGTAGCTAATTAAATAAGAGTTCTAATCTCACTCCAGTCAATTTGTGTGTGTGTACATAGTCAGAGGAGTATGCATCTGTGTCCTAATGTCCACACTCAAATAATAGAGAACAAAGTTTTACAGTTATAGATTGTTATACAACAATTACATACAGCTCTCCCATCTACATCTTTTTCCCAACATACACTGATGATTTCATCTGCTATAAAGTGTTTTGCAACAATGCATGAGGCAATCATGAGCTGTGGTGTTTCTGTTAAGTACTGTATGCTGTAACTAGTGAATATAGCTAGGTTGGTGTTCTAATCTTAATGCAGTCAATGTGTGTGTGTGTTTGTGTTCAATTAGCTGTCAATCTGGAGACCAT
Source organism: Protopterus annectens (assembly GCF_019279795.1). Taxonomy (NCBI): domain Eukaryota; kingdom Metazoa; phylum Chordata; order Ceratodontiformes; family Protopteridae; genus Protopterus; species Protopterus annectens. The sequence continues at coordinate 1,697,329,167 of NC_056731.1, forward strand.
TTTAGAGTAGCATATAAGACACTCCTACTAACATCTCACCAGACACTGATGATATCATCTGCTATAAAGTGTTGTCTGACAATATGAAAGTCAGACTTTGCTGTGGTGTGAGCATCAAGTACTGTGTTTGGTAGATAGTGTACATAGCTAGGTAGGGCTTGTAATCTCCCTACAGTCAACTTTTGCATGTTTGTGTTCAGCTAGAGGCCCTTTTAGAGCAGCATTTGAGATATTCCTGATAACATCTTCTTCTCATCAGAGACTGATGATGTCATGTGTTGTCTGACACTTTGAATGTCAGACTTGTGCAGTGGCACTAGCATTAAGTAATGTGTTCTGTAACTAGCCTACATAACTAGGTAGGGCTTCTAATCTCACTGCAATCATCTTGTGTGTGTGTATGTTCATTCCACTATCAGTCCAGAGACAACTTTTAAATTGCATGTGAGACTACATCTATCTTATGCACTGTTGTCCACTTCTTATTATCAACATATACTTATGATGTGATCTCCTCTAAAGTTCACTCTGACATTATTACACTAAAATATCTGTGTTGGCATGAGCATTAACTACTGTGCTCTCCAGCTTGTGTAGCTAGATAGTTTCTGGTTCTAAGAGGCCCCAGGCCTCTACTGAAAATGGACATATATCCAGCTAGACTAGCCCGGTCAATAAATGTAAAATAAAAATAAATAAATAAAAAATAAATCTCACAGCAAATAATGTGTTTGTTCAGTCAAATATGAGTGGATATACAATTTTACTCCAAGATGTAAATCCACATCTATGTAACACACTCCTCCCAGCATCTTCTTCTTAGCATACAATTATGCTGTAATCATTTATAAAGTGGACTGTAACAATGTAAAGTCAGGCATCTGTGGTGGTGCTACTGTTACATTGTATGAAATCCAGTTTGTATACTTACACTGGCCTGATGTTCAAATCTGACCTCATTCAACTGCTGTGTGTGGTTGGTGGTATAGTAATTTCAGTATATTATCATTTGAATCCCACTTAGGAGTACCTTTAACATTAGCTCTATGAATCCAAGAGCCCCTAATCCTATCTGTCAACATAATATGCTTTCTGCAGAACCCTGGATGATATCATCTCAAAGATGTGTACATGCAATGTGAAGTAAAGCCCTTCCATAACCTTCTGCAATCAATTGCAGACAATTGAATGTGTGATTGCTTATTCTGTCTTGAGGTTGTGAACACATCACATATGGACAGAGACAATAAGTAATACAATCAAACGCATATGCATGTACCCCCTACTATATTTCATCATAAATAAACTGATGTTTTATAAATGATATAATAATAGCTAAAATTTAATGTGACATTGGCCGTTATCCTAGTAATATCCTATGACCCTATGAAGATTGCACATGCCAGTGTTGCTGTCATCCACATGTGCTGTGTTGAGGTATGGATGGATGGTAGCCCTACAACCGTATATTCCAATCTGTGATTTGAGGTAATGTATTGATGGCTAATGCCGCCATTTGATTATAGTTTCATAGGTTCATAGGTGTTTAGGCTAATGACCAGAAGGAGCTTTTTAAGCCTAGCCATACATCCCAAATCTTTGACAAGTTCTGGTAGTCTTGATAAGTGTAAGTTGTGTCTTAGGAAGTGAAACATTTACAAGTAGGGGCCTGGGAAATGAACCATTTACATGCTACCTGTGTCCATTAGAGACATCGGTGTCAAACCAGGGATGAATTTCCTATTCCCCCTTCCAATTATCCAAGTTACACTTGAATTGGATTAGGAAGGAACTCTGCTTTACATGGATTGGGAACTGGTTCCAGAGAAGTGGTAGTCTCTGGTATACATACCCGTTTCTCCAACAGGTCTTAGTTATATCATAGGCAAGGTTTAAGTCTTTAGAACTAGTAATTCTGGTGCTGTTTGTCTTGTGGATATGCAGCATGTCCATCAGAGTATGCCAGGCTTAGATCTCCCCTCAAAGGCTGTAGGAGGCAGAATGCAGGGATAGGGCCTTGAGGCAGTCTGCACAGGAGATATTACTTATGTACTGTATTCCTTTAGTGAGAAACCTTTGTGGATATTCCAATTGTTGGATATGCCTGGTTAAGTACATACCAAAGGGGACATTGTACTCAATGATAAGTCTGATGAATGCTGAATATAGTGGAATAATAGCTTCCTTGGACCTAGATGCCATACCTTTGTTCATAGATTGCACAACATAGAATGATTTCTTCATTACTGTAGACACGTAATGATCAAATAATAGATTACTGTCTATGAGTGTCTCCAAGTCCCTGACTACTGAGTCAACTCTTAGCTTAGGGGTTTGTAGTTAATATGATAGTTACCAGGAGTAAAGGACTTCCTTAAAAATACTGTTATGCATGTTGTGGCATTTAGTTTTATTCCATGGCTCTGGCACCAGTTGTTTGTCTGTGTGAGCCCTTCCTGCACAACAGTTGTGTCAGTGGGTGATTGAATGAGCTCTTAATTTGCTATCATCTGCAAATTTTGTCAGCCAGTGGCCATTGACATTGACCTGGACTTCAGGGAAGTAAACAGCAAAAAGGAGTGGTCCCAGGACTGATCCCTAAAGGATTCCGCTTGTGACTGTCCTCTTTGTAGAGGTGGACTCCCTGATCCTAGCTTCTTGGATCCAGGATCCTGTCTGTGAGCCAGCTGGTTATCCACTGGATAACAAAAGGGTTTTCACCTAACCTCTTAAGTTTGTCAACAATGCCCGAGTGGGGTATTGTGTCAAATGCCTTGGCCAGGTCAAGATATGCAGTGTGACCCATTTTGCCTCACCCATTGCTTTGGTGACCTTCTCAAAAACGTCCACTACCCTTGATGAAACTAAATTGGGTTGGGTCCAGTGTCTGGAGGTTTCCTATGTCATTATTGATCATGTCCATGATAATTACACATTCCTTTCTTAGCAGTTGTAATATGCCTCTTGAGACTGTTGACATGGGATGATGCTATGCATATTGTTGCCTTAGTAAGGCATGTGTTCTTGTAGTGGAGTATATTAAAATACTACACATTTCTCATTCAACCAGCTCAGTGACACTTGCAGTATGGGGCATGTTTGCATGTGTACACCTACCATCATGAAATGCTATGTGACATACAGCAATATTACACCATACATGTCCACATATACCTTTTTTTCATCCACATATTGTAATGCTGTTATATACACAAGTATATAACCAATTGAGATTCACTTTCAACCTTGGGGGGGGTTCATTGTATGCATAATTGTGTTTCTATTCATAAAGATTATTCAGGTGTTGCCCAGCAGCATTGTGTAACTGAGAGCATTTGTGTCATTAACTGTTCTGTATGAACCAGATCAACTCCAATTGTAATGTGCTCATATATTGTATCAAAGCCCTCGCACACACCTTTCCAATGATAAACATATAGGCATATGATGTGCAAATATTATAATGATGTCAAATAGGTAGAGCTGTATGACTGTGTTAACAATTTCACTTTGTGTCCTGTCATGCATGCCCAAGGTTGTATGTGGTGCTGCTGTCACAAATCTTTTTTAAGTAAGTACAAAATCTTAAGGGGAATGCATGGCTATGTACACAGGTTTTTCTGGATAACACTACTGATACTGAACTGGAGGCAATAGACAACCTGCTAGCTGACATATCTGGATCAAACTTTACCTCACTGTCCCACCTGCTCCTCACCCAAAGTATACATGCATTACACAGCATATCTTCTCAAGAGAAGTGCTCATCTGTGAACTCTCTAGGCTAAAAACACAGCATCAATGAGCCCTAACAACATCCCAGGTTGCCTTATCAATAAATTAAAATGTGATCTAGCAGACAGTCAGATTCCTACTTAACCACAGCCTCCAGACAGGCTATTTTCTGGCAGAATTGTGCATAGCAACAGTCATCTGTGTGAACAAGGGGGGACCATCACCCAACCAGGTAATTATAGACCCATAAGCCTGAGTAGCCTCATCTGTAAGTCAATGGAAAGAATCATTATGGACCTTATCAACAAGGACATAGAGAATTTCCTGACTGTGTAACCCACCCATTTTTTATTTGTTAAGGCTTGATTATGTCTGTTAAATCTGGTTGACTTCTTCAAGAAGGTCACTAAGGCCATGGATGAAGGAAAGAATGTGCATCCCACCAATTCCACCAAACTTGACCTGTCTCATCTGGCAGTAAACCACAATGTCACCAAGTGGGTAGCACAATGGATCACCAACAGGACACATACTGCCAAAGTGTATGAATTCACCTCTAGCAAGAGGTCCGTGAACAGTGCAATACCACAAGGTTCTGTATTAGGCCTTTTCCTGTTTGGTGTTTAGTTCACAGATGTCAAAGCAAACTTAGACAGCCTTTGTCAACCTACAGTAGTTCAGTCAGTGTAGTTCCAGAAAAACCTGTGTACATAGCCATGCATTCCCCTTAAGATTTTGTACTTACTTAAAAGGATTTGTGACAGCAGCACCACATACAACTTTGCAGATTACTTCAAATTGTGAAGAATCATTGAATCCAATAACAATATTAATATACTGTAGAAAGTGTTAACTCACACAAATTATTTGTGCCAGAGCCATGGAGGCACACAAAATGTTTAAAAAAGCATAATCATGCCCTTTTATAAAGCAAATACCCAAGCCAATTACAATATAGACAGCACACCCCAATAAGTGGATGCAGTGGTACATGATCTGGGTACTCAGGTAGATAGTAATGGAAATTTGGCTACCATGTGTCCACAGTGGTGAAACATCCCTTCTATGTGGCACAACTCATAAATATGGACATGTCATCCAGATTAAAGAACATTATAATTCCATTGTACCTGTCCCTCATCACAACAATAATTGAGAACAATGCACTCTTTTGCATGCAACTCAACACACATCTGCAACAGCTGGATCAACAGCAGAGATTTTGCACAAGGTAGATACAGGGTGTAAAAGCCAAGTCCTATGTGGAACTATTGAAAGACGTATTGCTGTATTCTGCTCTTGCTAAGGGCCGATTTGTGTCTGGCATACAGGGCATTCTACAGTTTAGCTCTGATGGAAATGTTACACAGTGGTAACACAAACTGCACAAAGGTGACTTGTTCCAAGGATGTTAACCTAGCCTCTGACATAATAAATTATGTTGGAGAAATAGAAACATCCCTCAGACATTATCCCTTCTGTGGAACAAGCTTCCCATTCACATAAAGCAAGGGCCTTTCCTGAACCTATTCAAGTACAACCTACATCAATGGATGTTTAATAGTAACTGTACTCATGGTGTTATGCCCATGTCCCCCATAGATAGAGGCAGCTGGTGCTACATAATATAGCATAGGCTCACAGCTGTGTGAACTTTATTCCCACAACTATTTAAAATTGTGAAACTCATGCTAAATATGCCTAGGCTTTTATTTAATCTTGGAACATTAACCTAGTACTCTCCAATTAACCTATGAATATATGAAGTCCAATTGTATTCTAGGTACAGCTATAGTGTGACTGTACAGCATCATGGACATAACAGTACATCACATCTGTGTTACCACTTGATAGTCTGCATAAACACATATGCATGCATGTCAGAATTTCATGCCAGTATAACATTTTCACAGGTGATATCAGGAGGATAGTGATTGTGTGGCACATGACTTGAGGCTTGACGTGCTTATACAGTGTGCTACATGCATTGTTTGGCATGTGAGCAATATTACAGTGACAGCTTCCTTGCTCATTGATGCTAGACTTTGCACTGCTGTAGTTTCTGTGCACATGGGTATAGCTGATGTATTGCCATCAGTCTCCCATACTGCTGTACAATTCATTATAACACACCACTTCTTAATTCACTTATCAGTTATAGATGCTTCAAACAATTTCCATTGCTATTACATGTGGCAGATGCATGCAATACACAACTATGTGTAGGGAATCCACTCATAAAAGTGTGTTGTTTGTAAGTGTGCTTATCCTTATGGCCAATACCTATGCCAGCCAGGGATACTTCACTAGGTGTAAAACATTTGGCACAGTGAGCTTGCACACATCTTGTTGCCCATACAGAACTATTCTTTGGTATGCATACCAAAGAGAAATTGACAGTGCACAATTCAATGTGTTGTACAGCATGCATATGTGATATGTATTACTGTGTTGCACCCAGTAAATACAGAGATCATTGACAACACTGTTGACATAGGTTTGATTCTTGCACGTGTAGCTTCCGGCTTATGTGTCATGCCTACCTCTCAAAAGGCTAGGATTGTCCCTGTATTCAACTGCAGATTTTACACTGTCTCACTTAACCCCTACAAAGACAGTTTATTTTTGGAAAAGGGATGGGGACTTCCCCATATAGAATACTGGCAATCATTATATTTGTACTCATCCTTTCCTGCAGAACATGTATAATCACTTAAACTCACATATCTGTCAGTGTCATAGATTAATGCTGTTAATATTTTAAAATTGTTTCTAACTGTACCAGCTTCTGTCAGCAGTTGTCTAGGAGTCAGTTACTATGCTTCCATGATTGGTTTAGAGATATGCTGACATTTCAGTCATATTCAAGGAAGTCATTTTGCAGTTCTTCACACTCTACACATACTCCTGATTGTAGAGGCTATCCTTGCTAAATGTCCTCTCCAGTGAGCATGCCAGTGATGTCTATAGCACAACCATTCATCTCCATTGACATGTAACCTTGTGTGACAATCACATATATACACTATCATGTGTGATGACATAAATACACTTGCACAGGGAGGTGTAAACAGCAGTATATACTCTGCTATCTTGTCTTGGAAGGGTACATACACTAACATATCCTATCTGGGGTACATTGCCATATTTTACATGCCCTCTTCCTCACTCTTCATTCCTATCATTCATTTCTGTGGTCATTTTGATCAGCACATTCTCCCTGGTTAGTGTATTTCTGTGGCTTTGTATTTGCCCTTGCTGATCATCCCAACATCCATTATTTCAGTCTGCAAAAACGTGTTGTAGTGTACATTGCATTGAGTAGATGTTTCTATTATGTGCAGTAATTGCAGTATTTTCACCCCCGGTAGTCATTGTGGCTGTCCGCACAATCTCACAAAGCAAATTTGCCTATAGGCAAACTTGTATGCATGTTCTTTTTGCATTCATGCTGCTCTGCAAGGTTTCTTGGCTGGCAAAACTGCTGCAGGCGATGAAACCTGGCTTGTATCCATGTACGTATGATGATCAGCATGCATATGCAGTTAGCTCTGCTGCTCATCGCTCTAACACATATTCCCCATGCAGGCTTCACAGGAAGCCTACATGGAGTTAATTAAATCCCTGGGAGTAAGTACATTGAATACTGATGTCGTAATGATAGTTTGTTTCCAGGATATATGAAAGTAAATAGTTATCTTTACCTTTTCTGAGTGTAAATCTTATCACTAGCTGATTATTTCAAGTAATTATACTTTGTTCTATAATCTGCTGAGATTTACTCTGCAGATAACCAGTTGTAATCTTTACTGGGTCTATATTATCATTTCGCATGCTCAGAAGAGCGAACGACAGATAATCGATCCCATGTAAGTGAAAGCTTGTAACGTCGAAACTTCAAAATAGCGATTATTTTCCAATGGAAAACAATTGCTGTTCCGAAACAAAAAAAAAAACAGTAAAACATTACTTAACGTGGGGGCTTAGCCCCCCACCCCCCCCCAACATGGGGGGCTGTGCCCCCCCACACCCTCCCTACTTAAATATACCAACTTCGAGATTGCACTACAGTGCCGAAAAGGCAAAGTAGCGAAAGCGGCCAAATTAATTCTTTTGAAAGAATTTGCTGAAACGCCGATTCGCTATTTTGCATTTTCATGCTTTACTGTTTGACAAAGATGCATTCGACAACCTGCATCTGCTACAGTGTAATAGGGAACCTCTTTACTCACATTGTATGTCAAGAGGAATCAATTTTTCATTTAATTTCTTATAATGTAATGAATGGTCAAATGAGAGAAGGTATATAAAATATACTGCATAGTACAAAACCATTTTGTACATGTACATTTCACATTGGAGTACAACACCTCAAATGTCTTCTGCATTCATGCTGCATGCAGTAGGCTGGATTCTTAAGGAATGTATGCACAGAGCAATCTTCTGCTCCCAGCGTATGACAGCTTGTCTGACAGTTCTTACTCTGAAGGAAGGCTTGCTTCCCTCCACTGAATATGTAAATGGAAAACACATGCTCATCAGCAGACCTGACTCTTACTCCCATTTCAAAAAACTTTGCTGGAATCACTGCCTCAAACTCAGTGGCAAGTATAGACTAGCAAAGTATGCTTGAATAATCAGCTTGTCAGAAACCCAATGTCTGCAGCTCTTCTTGCTGCATATTAAAATGGGGTGCCAAAAAGTACAGAAAGAGGTATCCATGACTCAGGATAACTCAATATTGCTGTACATTGTGCTGGGGATGGTTTTATTTAGTAAATATCTATATTCACCTCTGTGTATCTACTGTTAGTTGGTTTTACACTGTATCTCAATATGGATCAAATCTATTCAGCAAGCATTGCACAGTGTTTTAAATATATCATGTGTGTTCTTTGTGTAGGTATTTTATAGCTTATCCTGTCTAATACATTTTGCTTCATTATGGCTTAATTTTTGTGCCTAACAGTGAACAATGAACAATGTGCTAGGGAACATAGGTCATGGATATGGGCATAGATGCTTCTCACATAGCTCACAACTGTCCAGATTTATGTCTTGTATTTTGGTCTGTCCCTCATAACATTTGTGTTTTTCTGGCAAATTGCTGAAGATTGAAGTCACTACATAATGAAATACACTTGAGTTTCTTGTTTCATATCCTTCACAAAATGCATGCTAACACAAACCCTGTTATTCTAGCAACTTTCTAAGTTTATAAGAGCAATATTTAAAATTTGCCCTTATTTTGGGGCCTTTGTTCCTCCATTATTTTAGACTCTGTCCAGATTTCTTGCTCCAAGAGGTTGAGAGGTATGTCCCCAAACATTCCTGTAGCCAGTTTCTGGAAATGCAGTCCAGCACATATATCATTCGAACATGTATTATGCATGCCTTTCTGACATGTTGCATTACATCCCCAAACCCTCTTCACCTTGCACCATGCTATGAATGCATAACTGTGTTGCTAGTGTTTGCTGCCCAAGCTAATGGCACTGCATCTTGCTGGTGGATAGTAATAATTTTCTTTTTCTTTTTATTTCACTGCATTAACATCAGCTTCAAGGAGTTGAGAAATGCAAATAATTTCATCAGATGTTAGTATTTTGATTTACCACCTTATGACAAATCAAATGTATTGTATGTACACTCTGTTATTAAATTTTTTTGTGACCACCTTGGTAGAGTAGTTGGAAAAAACAGCAGAAAATCTGCAAGAAGGCATTTTTTTAATTGTCTGTCCACCTGAAGTTGTCATTAAGAAGATTTCTGCATCTATCGAGCTGTTCTATGAAACTTGCTTATCTTTTGCATTTCTTCTGCACCTCAGCTCCTCTACACAGTTTTCTGCTCTAATGATTGTAGTCATGTGCAGTTGGATGCCCTAAGATATGTTCAGAGACCACAAATGATAGATAATGTGGTTTGTTTAGATGACATGCTTATAAAATGCATTATTTATCATTGGCGTATCAAACAGAGTGGGCAGCTATTGCAGGTTACATTTTGTACCACAATAATTTTCCTTCTCCATCATTTCCTCTCAGCATTCCAGGACACATGCCACAGAAAATAGTTCATAATAACATACCCTCTCACTATATAGGCTCTGCTGCTGTACCTTGAAATGTTTTGGAATATGACACATTTTCTCACAGATGTATACAGTCTAAATCGGTTTACCTACATGAATGCAAAACACTATTTTGGCTCACCGTTCATCACAATTTATATACTGAAAATAGTGAGCCAAAGAACCAAAAAAAAAAAAAACCCCACAAAAAGCCTACCAATGTGAGAGCAGGCCACCCAACTGCAAAATTATATATACCAACTCCATTGTCATATAACAGTGAAGAAAAGGGGAAAAACCCAAACAATGTACCACAAGCTTGCACAATACATTACACAGCAATGAAGTTCACTACAATGAAATATTGTCGTATTAAATACATACAATGGCAAAGTCAGAGATGACTTGCAGGTTTACTGTATAAATCAGGTCATAGGTTCATATGTAGGTACTAGGCTATTGGCTCTAGGGCCTATATAAGCCTAGCCAAACAGTACCCTGGCTTTTGCCACCCAAGAAAATTATTTTCCTGTGCCCCTGTCAAGCAGAGCCACAGAAGTGATCCCCAGGGTGAATTACCTATCTCTCATCCAATTATAAAGATTTTTCTTGAAGAGTGCTAATGAAGAGCTTTGTTTGCTATAGATAGGTAGTTTGTTCCAGAGTATGGGAAGTCTTTGAGACAGGAATCTATCCCTCCAGCATGTTCTGTTTATTGTGGTGACAAGGTTTAGGTCCCTAGAGCATGTAGCTCGGAGGGATTGGGATTTCTTTACGTGGAGCATGTCCAACAGCTCTGGGTTTGACATCGCTTTGTATGTTAGGCAGAGATCGCCTCTGAGTAGGCGATATGCGACAGAGTAAAGCTGGAGTTTTTTGAGGCAGTCTGCATAGGGCATCTGTTTGAGGCCAGTAATCCTCTTTGTGAGGTATTTCTGTGGCCTTTCCAGTTGTTGTAGATGTCTTGTGAGTTACATACTAAAAGGGGCATTGTACTCTATAATGGGTCTAATGAGTGATGAGTAGAGGGGAACAATGACCTCTTTTTTCCTGGATGAGAAACCTTTTGTGATGAGGTGTGCCACGTAGAAGGATTTCCTGACTACTGTGGTGATGTGATTATCAAAGGAGAGACTACTGCCCACCTGTGTCCCAAGGTCTCTTTATCACACTTTCGCTGTTAAGTAGACTACCGCCTATGTGGTAGTTCATGGGTACAGAGTTTTTACCAAAGGGGATGACAGTGCACTTTTTGGCATTGAGCTTGAGGCCATGGCTTTGACACCAGGCATCTGTCTCAGTGAGGCCCTTTCGTAGGATGTCCACATCTTTATTAGATTTGATTATGGCTCGTAGTTTGCAGTCATATAATATACATGGCCAGGCTCTTCTTCCTTAGATTATCTTTCTTTTTATTTCCTGTTGAACACAAAGGAGGAGTTTAATAATAGTTTCTTAAGTAACAGCTTAAGTAAAAGCAACAGAATATGTTTTTGATTTTATCTTTTTTGCATTAATGATAGTACTTACTAACAGATATCTGATACTACAGTGCAACAGTGGTGGCTTCTACTTTCCCATTATTTGTTAATTGGAGAGGAACTTTACTGATGGTCCAACGTATTAACATATACTATGTGCATTTTTCTGTCTAAAATAGAGATTTAGATGAATTATTTATGTTTTATAATCTAGAATGGAATCCAGATGAACCATTTGAGCTTTCATAAACATCTGTAAACCACTAATGGTGTCTTTAAATTTAGGGTCTCTCTCTCTCTCTCTCTCTATATATATATATATATATATATATATATATATGTGTGTGTATATATATATATATATATATATATATATATATATATATATATATATATATATATATATATTATAATGCAAGGGCTATATCTTTCTTAGCTACATATATCACTAAACTGTTTCATTAAGAAATGGGATAAAAAGAAATAATGATTCTAATCACCAAAGGACATGATTACAGTCTGTCTTACTTATACCTGCTTGATCAGATTCCAAAAGGTGGGAGCAGTGCAGTATATACTTAATGCTGACGAAAAACAATGACTATAACCCATAAAAAGTGACAAAGACCATGAATATGCAAGAGGAGATGAGCATATCCATCACTGTATTCCAGATAGTTTGCTGCACACACCACAGTATTATAGATGCTTTGACAAGGTTTAGAATATTACAGTGACTGCCCTATACTACCCGTATATTATTTAAGGGCAATGCAATGTGGCATGTGCAAAGCACTTGACCTGAATTGCCAGCAAACAGAACTGATGCATACAAATAGAAAGCCAGTAATGTGGAGTGTATTAAATAATGCCATTGTATTTAAGAGACCTGTGAAGGCAACAGGGAATATTTGATTGTAACAGAAGGTGGACGTGTGTGTTTGTGATATAATAAAGTTATCTTCTTCTTCTTTCAGCTGCTCGCGTTAGGGGTTGCCACAGCAGATCAACTGTTTCCCTTTCCTCCTGTCCTCTGCATCTTGCTCTGTCACACCAACCACCTGCATATCCTCTCCCACCACATCCATAAACCTTATCTTAGGCCTTCCTCTTTTCCTGTTACCTGGCAGCTTCATCCTTAGCAACTTTTTCCCAATATACTCTGCATCCCTCCTCAGCACATGTCCAAACCAACGTAATCTTGCCTCTCTGGCTTTGTCTCCAAACCTTCCAATCTGGGATGACCCTCTAATATACTTATAGGTTCATAGGTTCATAGGTTGGTACTAGGCTATCAGCCCTAGGGCCTATACAAGCCTAGCCATAACAATTCCCTGGCTATTTTTTCCCACACTATTTACTTCCTTGGACCCCTGTCTAGCAGGGCGACTGACATGATCCCCGGGGTGAATTTCCTTTCTCCCATCCAATTGTCAAGGTTCCTTTTGAAGAGGACCAAAGAGGCACTCTGCTTGACATGCATGGGCAATCTATTCCAGAGTCTGGGGAGTCTCTGGGTCAGGAACCTATCCCTCTAGCATGTTTTGTTTATTGTGATGACAAGGTTTAGATCCCTGGAGCATGTGGCTCTGAGGCATTGGGATTTCTTTAAGTGTAGCATGTCCAACAGCTCTGGGTTTGACATGGCCTTGTATGTTAAGCAAAGATCGCCTCTGAGTAGACGATATGCGACAAAGTATAGCTGGAGTTTTTTAAGGCGGTCAGTGTAGGGAATCTGCTTTAGGCCTGTGATTCTTTTAGTGAGGTATTTATGCAGCCTTTTCAGTTGTTGCAGATGTCTTGAGAGGTACATACCAAACGGAGTGTTGTATTCTATAATGGGTCTAATGAGGGATGAGTACAGTGGGACAATGACCTCCTTTTATCTGGATGAAAAGCCCTTAGTGATGAGGTGTGCCACATAGAAGGATTTCCTGACTGTTGTGGCGATGTGGTTATCGAAGGTGAGACCACTGTCCACCTGTGTCCCTAAGTCTCTTATCACACTTTTGGTGTTTAGTGTACTGCCACCTATATGGTAATTCATGGATACATGTTTTTTGCCAAAGGGGATAACTATACATTTCTTGGCATTGAGCTTGAGCCCATGGCTCTGGCACCAAGCATCTGTTTCTGTAAGGCCCTTTTGTAGAGTATCCACATCATTTGGGGATTCAATAATGGCTCCCAGTTTGCAGTCATCTGCAAACTTTGTTATCCAGAGTCACTTAGTGTTGGCCTGTACTTCAGAGAAGTAGATGCCAAACAAGAGCGGTCCCAGGACTGAACCCTGAGGTACTCCACTTGTCACTTGTCTGGAGCTGGATTTGGAGTCGGCTACTTTTACAGTGTGGGTTCTATCAGTAAGCCCGTTAGCAACCCATTGGGTGACGTAGGGATTAATGCCCAGCTTAGTAAGTTTATCTATGATTCCAGAGTGGGGGATGGTGTCAAAGGCCTTGGCAAGGTCTAGATAGGCTGTGTGGACCACCTTACCCTTGTCCATGGCTCTGGAGACTGATTTGAAGAAGTCAATCTGGTTCAGGAGACAAGATTGGCCCTTCACGAACCCAAACTGGGTGGGGTCCAGTGTTTGAAGGTTGCCAATATCTTTGTTTATAAGTTCCATGATAATACGCTCCATGGCCTTGCAGACAAGGCTTGTCAGACTGATGGGACAGTAGTTTCCGGGATTCAAGGTGGATTCCCCCTTGTGGAGTGGGATAACTGTAGCTCTGTGCCACTCAGTGGATACGAAACCTGAGGTGAGGCTATGATTAAACATGACACTTAGGTGAAGTGCCAGTTCATATTGTAGTCCATGCAGTACACAGCCTGGGATGTAATCTGGTCCCATGGATGCTGTATTCTTAGCTTTGGACAGTGCGTTTTTTACCTGTGTGGCCGTTATTACCGGAATTTGGCAATCTTCCGGTATTGAGATGGGCCATTTAGGGGGTGAGAGGGGGGTGAAGTTGGCACTGAATCGATCTGCCAGGATATTGGCAATATCCTTGGGACCAGTATATTTAATGCCATTCTGTTTTAGCTCAGAGCAGATCTGAGCATTGCCATTTAGATTCTTGACATAGTTATAGAATGCCTTGTGGTTGTCTTTGGAATCTTTGGCAATTTTATTTTCGTAACTAGCTTTGGAGGATTTTATGAGGGATCTCAATTTCTTACTGAGGCTGGTAAGGAAGTTTTTTGCATCCTGGGATTTTCCTCTTTTCTGCAACAGTTTCTTCCTTTTGTTGTAAAGTTTGTTTATGGCAGGGGACCACCAGATTGGCTTCCTTTTTTTGGATGAGAGCATCTTGGTTCTATTTGGGATGGCACGATTCATGCATGAGTGGATGTGCTCATACAGTGCCTTAGTGTAGGATTCAGCAGTTGAACTTTCAGTTCCTGTCTGCATGGGTGTCATGAAGTTTGTCACTTCTGACTTGAGTAGCATGAAGTTGGCTTTGGAGAAGTTTTTTATGGATGTTTCCTTACTGGGGGGTGGAGGTGGGATGTGGATGTTAAGGGTGATTAGCTTATGGTCAGACCTGACTAACGAGGGGGTGACCATAGGTGTGGAGCATCAATTTCCCATGTTGGTAATGACCAGGTCTAGGATATTGGAGCCCCTGGTGGGACTATGGATTAGTTGATCAAAGGCGTTGGAATTTATGAATTCCAAGAACTGTTGGGCAAAGGTGTTGGTACATGAGTAGTTTTCCCAGTTAATGTTAGGGTAGTTAAAATCACCCAGTATTAGGGTGTTTGGTTCTATCTTAATATTTTCCAGTATGTTTAGAAAGGTGTAGTGAGAATCTTGGGGTATGGTGGGGGATCTGTAGCAAGCTACAATTTGGATTACAGTCTTACCTAGTGTTAGTTGCACCTGGAGAATTTCAGATGCATTGTGTTGGGCAACTAGCCTGGTGGTGTGAATATCCTTGGTGAATATTGACACTCCTCCACCTTTAGTGTTTCGGTCCTGCTTTGGTGGCCGAAAAGTGTGGTAAGAGTTGTAGCCTGGTATTGCAGGGGTGTCTCTGGAGCCTTGAACCAGGTCTCAGTTACTGCACAGTTATCAATGTTCTCCATTTTTAGGAGTGCCTCGAGAGAGTGCATTTTGAGGTTTAGACTTCTAGCATTGAGTAGCATTACCTTCAGATTTTGCATGCTTGTACCTGTTATGGTGGTGGTTTTGTCCTTTGAACTTTGCCTAAAAAAGGCACTATAGGGGTGGCAAGAGCCTTAGCCAGTAACCTGAATCCCAGGGGCGACAGGTGCAGACCATCTCTGGCAAAGCATCGTGGTCTGTCAATCATGTCATCCCAGGCAGACAGATACTGGATCCCCTTTGAATGACACCAGAAGCTTAGCCAATTGTTGAAGTCAATCATTTTGTCCTTATTCCTAATCCTGTCCATCCTTGTCACACCCAGTGCAAATCTTAACATCTTCAACTCTGCCACGTCAAGCTCTGACTCCTGCCTTTTTGTCAATGCCACTGTCTCCAACCTGTATAACATAGCTGGTCTCACTACCCTCTTGTAGAACTTCCCTTTCACTCTTACTGGTACTCGTCTGTCACAAATTACTCCTGCCACTCTTCTCCATCCACTCCATCCTGCCTGTACTCTCTTCTTCACCTCTCTTCCACACTCACTATTACTCTGAACTGTTGATCCCAAGTACATAAACTCATTTACCTTTGCCACCTCTGCTCCCTGCATCCTCACCATTCCTCTATCCTTCCTCTCATTCACACACATATATTCTGCCTTAGTCCTCCTGACCTTCATTCCTCTTCTCTCTAGAGCATATCTCCACCTCTCCAGGGTCTCCTCCACCTGTTCCCTACTCTCACTACAGATCACAATGTCATCTGCAAGCATCATAGTCCACGGGGACTCCTGTCTGATCTCGTCTGTCAACCTGTCCATCACCATTGCAAATAAGAAAGGGCTCAGAGCTGATCCTTGATGTAATCCCACCTCCACCTTAAACGCATCCATCACTCCCACCGCAGACCTCACCACTGTCACACTACCCTCGTACATATCTTGTACCACTCTTACATACTTCTCTGACACTCCCGACTTCCTCATACAATACCACAACTCCTCTCTAGGCACCCTGTCATATGCTTTCTCTAAATCTACAAAGACACAATGCAACTCCTTCTGACCTTCTCTGTACTTCTCCATCAACACTCTCAGAGCAAACATCACATCTGTAGTGCTCTTTCCTGGCATGAAACCATACTGCTGATCACTAATCATCACCTCTCTTCTTAACCTAGCTTCCACTACTCTTTCCCATAACTTCATGCTGTGACTGATCAGTTTAATCCCTCTGTAGTTACTACAGCTCTGCACATCACCCTTTTTCTTAAAAATCGGTACCAAAACACTTTTTCTTCATTCCTCAGGCATCCTCTCACTTTCCAAGATTTCATTAAACAATCTAGTTAAAAACTCCACTGCCATTTCACATAAACACCCCCATGCTTCCACAGGTATGTCATCTGGACCAACAGCCTTTCCGTTCTTCATCCTCTTCATAGCTATCCTTACTTCCGCCTTGCTAATCCACTGCACTTCATGATTCACTATCCGCACATCATCCAACCTTCTCTCCCTCTCATACTCTTCGTTCATCAACCCCTCAAAGTACTCTTTCAATCTGCTCAACACACTCTCCTCGCTTGTGAGTACATTTCCCTCATTATCCTTTATCACCCTTACCTGCTGCACATCTTTACTAGCTCGGTCCCTCTGTCTAGCCAATCGGTACAGGTCCTTTTCTCCCTCCTTAGTGTCCAACCTTTTATACAACTCTTCATACGCCTTATCCTTAGCCTTCGCCACCTCTCTCTTTGCCATGCACCTCATCTCCTTATACTCTTGTCTACTTTCTTCATCTATTTGACAATCCCACTTCTTCTTTGCCAACCTCTTTCTCTGTATACTCTCCTGTACTTCTTCATTCCATCATCAGGTCTCCTTTCCTCCTTCCTCTTTCCAGATGTCACACCAAGCACCCTTCTAGCCATTTCTCTTACTAGCTCTGCTGTAGTTACCCAGCTATTCAGTAACTCTTCACTGCCTCCGAGTGCCTGTCTTAACTCTTCCCTGAACATCACCTCACAATTACCATTTTTCAATTTGATATAATAAAGTTATAATGAATCAAAAATAAAAAACATGATCTAAATCTAATGGACAATCATAAATAAGGCTTTAAGTCCAGCCAATGGATTTATTTAGTAAAACCAATGAGCATGGTTATCTCAGAACTAAGACTTCTTTAGATATAATTCATTGGTTGCACCACATTTTATAAAATATAAAATTTCAGCTTATAATAAATCTTAAAAATGAATTATATGAGAGAGAAGGAATATATCAAATCACCTTTCACTGCAACCAGATTTTAAGATGCCAGCCTGTGTCAACCAATCACTGAGGTAAGCTCTGTGGCACATGCAATAATTGTGTAACACTATAGTACAAATAACTAGGTCCCATTGTTAACCAATCAAATATTCTCAAGAGCATAATTCAATAAAGTCTCTAAATTAATTTTTGGGAGGATGAAGGAAATTAATAAGGAGAAATGCAAACAAATGAAACTACCAAGCACATTTGATTTATTCACGTGTAACATACAAGAAATTCAAATGATAAAAATAAAAAAAAAATTAGAAGAAATGGCAGAATGTGAAAGTTTGACATGAAGACTGATGAAGAATGACCAATATAAATTGGGGTTCCAAGATAGAAAGAAAAATTATAAAAATACCAGCTGATGTTCTGCTGTAGATAAATAAGGATATTTCATGTTGATCCCAAGACAAAGGCAGAACTATTGAGCCAGTGGGCAATAAGTACCAATAAACCCTTGATTAATCATTTATTTCTTTGTCTTCATTGATCAGGAAAGTCCAACTGGGAAGAAACCATTTTCAGTGGAGGCCTGGGCAGAAAAGCTCCATCACAGTACATATGTATTAACAAGTAAATTTTAGACAGTTTTCAGGAAAAACAACAGTTATATTTCCCAGAAAAATACAGTAAAGTATATATAACACTATATATAAGTCTATACAAATTCTGGTAGCTCTAAATTCTTGCAGGAAGTAAATGAATTTATACTGTAGAACAGAAAACCTTGTTGTAAAGAAGTTTAGCATTCTTATATTTCAGTACAAAAATCTTTGGAAGGAATTCAATAGATATAATGAAGAATATAGTTGAAAAGGAAGTTATAAAATTATGTTGGAGGGGAGATATTAGTGTTGTATAGGAGGATAGTGGTAATACCCTTTGAGTGAGGGAGAAGGGTATAGGATTAGTTCTGTTTAGGCAGGCTGTTCCTAATTGGTGTATCTGGAAGATTTATAACTTATGTATATAGGGAATACATGAGAGGGGTAGAGAAGTGGATGGGGGCAGTTAGAGACAGAAAAAGATGAGAAATACTGTTAGAGAAGTGTATAAAGAGGGGAATATTGATTCAAGTGCATGAGAGAATGTTGTTAGTGGTAATGATAGTGGTAGTGATAGTGGTGTATTGACTCAAGTACAGGAAGGGAAAAACGTTAGGGATGGGTAATAAGAAGTTTGCAATGAATATGGCATTGACCAGGATTAGGTAAAATATTGTTTCAGCTGGATTTTATAGCTTGGGAGTTTGTCATTTTTACTTGTATAGGGTTGGCATTCCAGAGTTTCAAGTACAAGAAAAGAACAAACTCTAGCTAGCAATATTATACTTTATTGTTAAAACACCACACTGATTAATAGCTGCCATTTGATTGTTAAGCTCCCCTCTCCTACCGTCTCCATTACACTCAAATGGACAGTTCAACATCCTTAACTCAAAGCAACAAACTCTAGCTAAGAATATGACTCTGTACTGTTAAGCACTATGCCCTTTAAATCTGCTTACGTTTAGACTTTTATATCTTTTATATCCTTGTAGCTGTGTACAATAGCTGGGTTGAAGTTCTGACCTGCTCTGAGTATATACCAGTTATTGTTTCTTTAGGGATCTCCAAACATTCTCAGCAGAGGGATCTCACTCCCTTTATCCTCACATCACTCAAGCTCACTCTGCTTCCCTACCCTACCCCCAATTCCCATCCACCCTTCCTTACTCTACATTTATTATGCACTATACCCCAGCTCTAACAAATTATACCACTAAATATCAGGATAGTTTGAAACTTCTCCCCTCAATATTATTACCTAATCTCTTAAGCATCTCAGCCTGTCTCTCATCCATCCCAGCCAAACCTTACCAGGTTTGACCACTAAATGGCAAAATAGTTCAAAACTCTTCCCCATAGTATATTACCTAATCCCTTAATCATCTCATCTTCTTTCTGTATATATCAGATAACCACTACCCTTTTACATCACCCCCAATCCTTCACTTTTTCATCTACTTTTTCCATCTAAAAGACATTTTCCTAAATTCTAGCCCTCTACCACCTCTCCCCAATCAGTAACTTTTGTATACAAAATACTGCACCTTATATTAGTTATTAGTACTGATCTCCCACTTAACATATTATCATTTTCCCTTAAACTCCACTACCACAACCCCATCCTCCAGTGTCCTATATAACCAAGACAATTATAATAACTATTCTAATATATCTCCTAGCCTCTTCAGTCTACCACTACTTTTCATCTTAAATACAGAATGCTTCACTGTGATCACCCCTCCTTCAAAACAAAACAGCCACTCATATCCACTCTTAAGAATTATTCCAATTTTTTTTCTGAACTCAAAGATTGAGTTGTGCGAGGGATTGCTTGTAAATGAAGAAGGGGGTTATATGGGCTATTATTGTGCTTACAAGAACTCATGGTCCTGGTCATACTAATCTAAACCTAAACCTTAATACCATGAGTTCTTGTAAGCACAATAACAGCCCATAAACCCCTTCCTTCATTTACAAGCAATCCCTTCTCCAATTCATCCTTTACTTCTTATACAAATACATTTTTCATCCAATCTATTTCCTACCTACAGATATACCACTCTCCCACTCCATGAAGCACAAGTCCAGCCAAAAAACTAAATCTGATAACATTAAATCTTCATAGTATTTGTAATAAAATTACAGAGATACATGTCTGGATATCATTCTGTTCCCAAGATATCCTTGTCATTACTGAAATATGGCTTAACTCTAATATGAAAGATATAGAAATACTATGTCCAGGCTATAACATTATAAGGAATGACTGACACCACAAAAAAGGAGGAGGAATCACAGTACTGTACTGCAGCTCCTATAACCTATCCTCCTATTTCAACTTCATCCACAAATTTGACTCAGCTGAAATGCTCATAATACTTCTAAAGCTAAATTCTGAAAAAACGCCAGGTTTCAAGTGAAGAGAAATAAATTTATGTGATTTCCTGGAGTTTGTATAATGTTAGGGGCTATATATATTAAAGTTGAATCATATACATACTGTACAGTATTACATTGGTCTATGGCTGTGTAAAGCTCGTTTATAAAATATTGAAGAGAAAGGGTCCTCATATAGATGGACATCTATGGTAACTGGAGGAGATGATGTGAGGTCCTGTTGCCATTTGACTGCTTGCTGCCTTCTCGATAGATAACTTAGGAACCATGTCAGGGAGGACTGAGATTGACCTATAGATGAAAGTTCAGTGAGACGGTGTTGTTGTGATACAGTGTCAGAATATTTGGAAAAGCCTAGGAACACAGTTGACACTAGTTATCATTGTTCCTCTGCTGGTTTACAGTGTTGGTGAAGTGAAGGGGGTGTTGGTAGTTGTATTGCAGTGGAGGTTGAAACCATGTTGCATTTCAGATAGAAGATTATTGCAATTAAGGTGATATCAAAGCTGTGCATGAATTCATTTTTCAAGTATTTTTGGTAGTGGGAAGAGGATTGTAATGGGCCTGTAGTTATTAAACTCTGTAGATGAGCTGTCTTTGTGGAAAAGTATAACACATTATTTTCTCTGATGGAAGGAACATATTTTTCAGATATCAATGAATAACAGAACATAAGCAATATGGTAATATTAAGTCCAAGATATATCACTCCCCACAGGACTAATGTTACCTGTGCCAAACTCAGTCCAAGCACATAAACTAACATAAGAGGCACAGTAGCAATGCAGGCAGTAAACACAGCACTAACTAAATTGCAGGAAACAAAGCTGAAAAAAACACTGCTTCATGAACTTTAAAATTCAGATTTATTGTAACACAAACAGAAGATGTGGTAAGCGCTTTCACCTGGATAGGCTTCTTCAGACCAAAAGAACCCCCTCTAGTATACCCTTAATATAGCAAAAAAGGCACCAAAAACAAATAGACCATTAAAGGCACAGTACAACCATCATGGTATACAACATAAATGAAATGCTTACTCTAAAATACATTAACCATAATAAAATAAAAACACATGCGCTACATATAAAACATAAATAGAGTTATATAAAAAAAGAGAGATATATAAAAGGCTACTAAAATCCACCCAAAAGGCTACCCCCAAACCAACCACCCCTGACACTAAAGTTCCCATCGAAACACAATTCAACTCCCACTTTGTGAACTCAATTCTATCCTTAGTATCACAGGACAGTTCCTTCCTCACTATCCCCCCCAACACAAATAACACTAATACAAGCTTTACCCTAAAAACAGTTTCCACCACTTCAGTCAAAAGCATGCTCTCCAAACTAAAAACCTCATCAACAACAGCCGATCTACTCCCCAGCTATTTCTTGAAACTCACAGCAGATGCTATTGCTATCCCAGTCTCCACTCTCATAAACAGATCAATTGTTGAAAACTATGTGCCCAAACTCTGGAAAATATCCTATGTTACACCCATACATAAAGGCAGGACCTCCACTGAACTTAATAACTACAGACCCATTGCTTTACTCTCCCCCCTGGCCAAAATCCTAGAAAAATGCATCCATACCCAGATGCTAAACTATCTCCTAGACAGCAACATCCTGTCACCTACTCAGCATGGTTTCAGACCTGCCCCATAGTACCACTACAGCCCTCCTCTGTTTCACAGACACAGTAAACAGTCTCAAAAATGAAGGCCTACAAGTGTCAACTCTTTTTTTGGATATGTCCAAAGCATTTGACACTCTCACACCAAATTCTGCTAAACAAACTAAACCAATATCATCTATCAAATTCCACTCTTACCTGGTTCCAAAGCTACTTAACTGACAGGTACCAAGCTGTGAAATGGGAAAATTCTCTCTCTCCTCAGCTGCCCATAACTATAGGAGTCCCACAGGGTTCTATCTTAGGACCACTACTATTCACAGTCTTCACAAATGACCTCCATACCTCCACACAGCATGCATCTATAATTCAGTATGCAGAGACACTACCTTAATTTGTGCTGTACAAAATATTCCCACCCTCCTGCAAACAACACAAATAGCATTCTCTGACGTTGAAAACTACCTTACCAAAGCCCAACTTATCCTCAGTCCAAAGAAAACTCAGCTTATGATTATAACCAGTTCTAACAAAAACACTAACAGTCAATTCACTATCTACTCCATTAATGCTACTCCAATTGCTCCAGTGGCACAGGCTAAGCTATTGGGAATAACCATGGACTCCCACCTAAAATTTGATAGTCATCTCAACTTAACTATTAAAAAAGTACATGCCAAACTGGGGTTGCTCTATCGTATCAAACCATTTCTTACCAACAACACAAGATCAGCCATTGCTC
This sequence comes from Protopterus annectens, assembly GCF_019279795.1. NCBI lineage: Eukaryota > Metazoa > Chordata > Ceratodontiformes > Protopteridae > Protopterus > Protopterus annectens. The sequence continues at coordinate 1,697,352,227 of NC_056731.1, forward strand.
GCTCCCAACTTCTATCCACCCTACTCTATGCATCTCCCATTCTGACTAATCTCAACAAAACTGAACTAAACAAAATGGAAGCCTGCTATAACAATTGCCTGCTTTGCTGCAAATTGCTCATATAGTGTACTGCATTGAGACAGCTCCACTGGCTTGAACTGCCCAACCTCCTAACCTACAATCAGCTCTGCTTCTGTCATTCTATATATTACCTCCCCAATAAGTGTCCTGCCCTCAAAAACCTAGTACAACATCACTCAGCCAAAAGGCCTCTTAGATCATCAAGCAAACTACTACTAGAAGTCACCAACAGCTACAATAGCTTTGGAGATGCACTATATAGTAGTTCAGTGGCTAAAAAATGGAACTCTGTCCCTACAAGCATTCAAAACACATCATCCAAAGCCTCCTTTAAAGACCTCATCAGGCAACATCTCAAGGAAAGTTGGCAGTGCCATGATTGCTCCCCAGGCTAGTGAAAGCAGATAACACATACATACAAAATCTAGAGTACTTGATAATAGTTTTCAATCTTACTCACAAACACTGGCTAATCTACAATGTATGTACTGTACCTGTGTACTATGTATGTATTCTACCTATGTTCCAAATTTCAGCTGTACACCACAAATCTATTAATTACCTTTATTTTAAAAATTAATATTTTTTTTGTTTGTTCTCTCCACTGTAACTGTTTATGTGCCGCATACCACTGTAAAAACACGTCTCCTGTAATTTGTGTGTATACTGATCATGTCTAAATAACTAAATGTGTCTGTATTTTTTCTTTGTGGAGCTTTTCTCCCCAGGCCTCTGCTGAAAAAGGGCCTTTTCGGCTCAGTCAGACACCCCTGGTTAACAAATGTACAATAAAATAAATAAAAAATAAATAAAAAACAAAAAACTGCATAAATAACTGCATAAATTCATACTGATTGCACAACACTAACAATAAATCCTCTCATAAAAATGTGCATATCCATGTATAAAAAGCACAGCCATACATATCACTTCAATCTCTTGGACTTCAGGAAAGGTCTCAATGGTACTTTCTCATTCAGTCCAGGAAAAACATCTGCTCTAAGTCTAACAATCCATTTAGATTCAATACTCTCAGTTCTACCCCTCACCCCCCCCCAAAACTAGTGTGTGTAACATCTAGTGCTTTAAAACGAAAAAGATGTGTAGAATCATTGGACAAATCATGTTTGGACAGAGCATTAACAGTGGAATGAATCCTGATCTGGTAGAGATGTTCCCTTATTCTGTCCCTCAGCCTCCTGTCCATCTTGCCTAAGTAAAACGTGACACAAGCTCCACAGGAGGCCAAATAAACAACATGTGTAGATTCACAGTTTGCATGAACTCTAACTTCATGGTTAGTGCCATTGACAGGATGGTAGAAATGGACATCAGTATCTATGGAACAACAATAGTTGCAACTACCACAGGGTACAGTACCAGCAACCCTATCACCTCCACTGTCCATATTAAGATAACACAGCAATTTCTTTAGATTCAATCTATTCTTATAGACAAAACCTGGGGCAGCACCCACAATTTCCCTCACATTCGAGTCCAGTGTTAACACACCCCAGTGTGATTTAATCACATCATGCAACCTACCTACATCTTTAGTATAATATAAGGACACTCTAAAACCATGATCTCTACTCCCAGCCAGAACACCCTGGGAGCGACCATCATCGTCCACTACAATCTCAGAGAAAAAGGGTGCAGCAGCTTGTTCTCTCAAATCAATGAGGTCTGCCAATTCTCTCTCCATATCAGATATTTGATATTCCCTGCTCTTAAACCTCTCACATAAATCCCTGACATCTGCCTCAAAACCATCCTGACTGGGATTATACCATGATGTCCTATATACCTGACCCCTCACAATATTACCAAAGATGTAACCTGGATGAATACTGCGTCTGTGGAGATAGGAATTGCATTGACACTCCTTTCTATACACTCCTGTGTTCAATATGCCACTTTCCAATCTCTGAACATAGACATCCAAAAAGGAGATCTAGATGAGGAGGAGGTGTAGGTAGGTTGAAGGATGTGATTAGATCACACTGGGGTGTGTTAACACTGGACTCGAATGTGAGGGAAATTGTGGGTGCTGCCCCAGGTTTTGTCTATAAGAATAGATTGAATCTAAAGAAATTGCTGTGTTATCCTAATATGGACAGTGGAGGTGATAGGGTTGCTGGTACTGTACCCTGTGGTAGTTGCAACTATTGTTGTTCCATAGATACTGATGTCCATTTCTACCATCCTGTCTATGGCACTAACCATGAAGTTAGAGTTCATGCAAACTGTGAATCTACACATGTTGTTTATTTGGCCTCCTGTGGAGCTTGTGCCGCGTTTTACGTAGGCAAGATGGACAGGAGGCTGAGGGACAGAATAAGGGAACATCTCTACCAGATCAGGATTCATTCCACTGTTAATGCTCTGTCCAAACATGTCTTGTCTAATGATTCTACACATCTTTTTTGTTTTAAAGTACTAGATGTTACACACACTAGTTTTTTTTGGGGGGGATGTGAAGGGTAGAGCTGAGAGTATTGAATCTAAATGGATTGTTAGACTTAGAGCAGATGTTTTTCCTGGATTGAATGAGAAAGTACCATTGAGACCTTTCCTGAAGTCCAGGAGATTGAAGTGATATGTATGACTGTGCTTTTATTACATGGATATGCACATTTTTATGAGAGGATTTATTGTTAGTGTTGTGCTATGCAGTTATTTATGCAGTTTTTTGTTTTTTATATATCTCTTTTTTTATATAACTCTATGTTTTATGAGTATTGCAGGTGTTTTTATTTTACTATGGTTGATGTATTTTAGAGTAAGCATTTCATTTATGTTGTATACCATGATGGTTGTACTGTGCCTTTAATGGTCTATTTGTTTTTGGCACCTTTTTTGCTATATTAAGGGTGTACTAGAGGGGGTTCTTTTGGTCTGAAGAAGCCTATCCAGGTGAAAGCGCTTACCATGTCTTCTGTTTGTGTTACATTAAATATGAATTTTAAAGTTCATGAAGCAGCATTTTTTTCAGCTTTGTTTCCTGCATTTTGGTTAATGCTGCATTTACTGTCTGCATTGCTACTATGCCTTTTATGTTAGAAGATGGTAATATTGTTTTACTATATTTTATTGTGTTTTATATTTAAAATAAAATGCTGTTTTAACAACAGTCATGTGAAGTGCTCATGTGATGAAATTTCCTGTATTTAAGTAATATGTGATTTTAAATTTGATAGTCTGATGAAGTCTTCTGTGCAAGACAAAAGCAATGCCGATTTGCCAATTTGTGTTGAGCAAAGAGTAAAAAGTTGGTAATGACGTAGAGCTAAGTGGTGTTTTGGCTTATGACAACCCACTGGATTTAATGATGGTCAATGTTCAATTTGTTAATAAGAGTGTAAAAGCAACAACACTGCAAATGGAAAAAAATAAGAAAACAGTAGAAAGGGTGGTAATTCAAATTTTGTTAATATTTGTAACAACAGTAGAATTAAGAAAGTTATTGAGAATCCAGTGAGTCCCTTTTGATTTTATTAACAATAGCTGTGAGAGTAGTAGTGATGGAATTCAATGCAATAAAAACTGTTCTTAACCCATATTTTTTTGCTCAAGGACCTAGAAGCAGCTTTAATCAAAATTAAGCAGTTACAGTGGAGTGTAGCATATTCTGATTAATATGTACTTCACAAAATAGTGCCAAAAGGTCTTTGAGTTTACAACAAATCAAGTGGTAACTTTCTGACTGAGTTTTGGAAAGAGTAGGACAGTATCAATGAAAAATGTGGGCTTGCCTATGTTGAGTTATTAAATAAACATAAAACTAGAGAACTCAATAAATTGTACTAATGTATTGACACCATCATGGATACATGGTCACTGTCAGCTGATGTTGAATAATTTTGATATGAAGATGAATATTATTGAAGCAAAGATTCAAAAAGAAAATGATTCACTGAAAAGAATAAAAAATAAAATGAAAAGGGACACTAGACTAAGTAACAAGGGAGAAGAAAATGCAGGTCATTTTAAGAATGTGCAGACCAAAGAAGGGGCAGTTCAAACACAATTCACATGTGCAAGTGCTACTAATGGTGATAATGTAGCTAACAACTGATATATTTTAGGGAAGTAAGTAGTTTTCCGGAAGCTCTTATTGAGGAGATCACAGAGGTTGGCCGCTGTAGGTCAATAACAGCTAAACAGTTTTTCAGGTTATTAAGAATGCATTCAGAAGGTGGACCCAAAGGCAGGTTGTGGATTGTTATCAAAGAGAGTCAACAGGTAGGACAAGCAGGTCCTGAGTACAAGTAGTACAAATGAAAGTGAGCCCAGGGAAGCAAAAAAAAAAAAAAAACAAACAACTAGTGAAACAACTTCATTGAAATATAAAGTGTTTAATTTATCTTCAAAAGTTGAAGTGATGATGAACTGTTGCTTTTGCAAAAGGGTGTCTGTTTTGTTCCATCAGCTAGAGTTGAATTAGTGCCAACCATCATTGATTTAAAAGAATATACAAGAAAACTAAACTTTAAGTTATTAGTTAAAATGGGACAACAAAGGTATGCCTGATTTTGTAGTTCCCAGTACTTTTAATCCCCTTTCCATGCAGTATTAAATGCTTACAGAATATGTGAGACACTAAAATCAGAAAATTGCTTAAGGTTAAATGTAACAAGTGATTTTTTTTTATTTTGTTGTTTAATGAAAGAAAATTGTTAGATGAATTAACCAAGGACAAAATTATTTGCATAATGAAAGCAGACAAAGTGCGAGATGCAGTTATAATAAATACATGTGATTTATTTTTCAAAAATGTTGGAAACATTGAATGATGATAGTTATCATGTTAAAATTAATTTATAAGAAGTGTGTAAAGCATATAGAAGAATAGATAGCTGGTTAAATAATAAAGTAATTAACAGTGTGATTTCGATCAAAATGTTTAACTTTTTTCATTTTGACTGTCCAAAATTAGGAATTATGTTCAGTATATCTAAACGACATAAGAATTATGATACTCCTCAATTGAGACTTATAGTGTTAAGTAAGGGTTCCAAATCTGTGAAGTATCAACGTTTGTTGATAAGGTATTATTTAAAATTGTGCAGACAAGACTTTCCTATATTTAGGATACATTTTATTTTTTGAATAAGTCACAAGATCTTAAAGTGGGTGATAAAGACATAGTTACAATTGACATAAAATCTTTATATACAGTCACTTGCCCACTAAAGAGGAGTGGGAGAGCATTATATTATTTGAGAGTGGTCAATATAAAGTCGATAAGGTTAAGTTTTTAAATGAAAATATTGATTATATTTTGATCACCATTTTTTAAAGATTGCTAAATATATTTTAAAACAAATCAAAGGGGTAGTGATGGGAGCTAATACTGCACCCAGTTATGCTAATTTAGTTATGGCCTACTGGGAAGAAACGTTATTAGTAAAATGTGAACATTTTTCTTACTTAAGGGGTATTTAGATTTATTAATTATATGTTTTGATTTGGCCAGGTAGCCAGCAATGTTTGAAAAAAATAAAAAAATTTGTGAAAAGTCAAATTGTAAGGGTTAAGCACCTTATTATAGAAAATAGTTAAATACTTTGTTAGATATTTTACATCAAAGATTTATTATAAAGGGATACCCAGAAGGCCTTACAAAAATGGCCACTCAAGAAGTGAATGATACACACCAAAACAACAGGAATCATGGCACCAGGACTGGCTCAATAATTCTATTAAAAATTGGAGATAAAACGTACCACTATAAACTCCAATAAAATGAACTTCAATAAAAAATAAAACGAACTTTAATGAAAACTATGCACTTTCATTTTGTGCATTACAGCACTTCATCAGACAACATCACTGAGGTAAAATCATTATTTAATTCCCCTCACAGTCATGTGGTTAATAGCAGACCAATGAGATACCTGCAATGTTACATACCACCAGCATAATGAGCCAAGATTTAAAAACATTCTTGACCATTTTGATAATAAAAATATGATGTAAATTACTACAAAGCTCTATATAAAAAGTTATCAACACAATATTACAATATATTACCCCATGTCATTTATCTTTTTATATAGAGATTTGTAGTGATTGTGGGAGGATTTAAATAATGATTTTACCTCAGTGATGTCTGATGAAATTTTGTGATGTACAAAATGAAAGCGCTTACTTTTCATTAAAGTTTATTTTATTTTTTATTGAAGTTTGTTTTATTGGAGTTTACTGTGGTACGTTTTACCTTCAATTTTTAGCAGAATTATTAAGCCTGTCTGGGTGCCGTGATTCCTGTTGTTTAGGAATTGAATGATGACAACAATAAAAAGAGGAAATGTACAAGATAATAAGATAGATTTGGTAACTGTGATGTAACTACACATTTGGTGGATAGTAAAGTTATTAAAATATTATGTGTGAAAATTAGAAAATTTTGTCACTTTGTCTGGAAGCCTTTGGCAAACTTGGTAATAAACCACATTTTATTAATAAAAAAGGAAAATGATTAAAGCAATGGTTTGAAGTGGAATGAAAAGAAATGTCAACAACTAACAGAAAGTTGGTATGTTTAAATGTATAACATGTAGTTGTTGTAGGTTTATTGCAGAAGGTCTTGTTTTTTATTGTGAAGCTACACAGATTTTATATAGAATACAAGAATGGTATAATTGTAATTGTGAATATGTTGTGCACTTTGTAGTATGCGCACAATTCAATCATTTTTAAGTTGTGAAGGCAAACAGAAAATTAAAAGACAGAATTTATGAGCATACTTATGTGATTATAAATAAGCATACAAAAGTGTGTAAGGGATTTTAAAAGTTTTTTTTCTGTCACTGATAAAGTGTGGACAGGTTTATAAGTGATAATAAGCAAGATGATTTAGAATACAAGGAACTGTTATGTCAAATTTGACTGCAAGCAAATAAACCCTCATGTTTAAATGGGGTAGTTAATTTTAAAGCAGTACTCAAAAAGATAAAGAATAACAGAACATGAAGAAGGTGGTAATGTTTTAATATATTTTATTGTGTTTTACGTTTAAAATTAAATGCTGTTTTTAACAAGGGTCATGTGAAGAGGTCATGTGATAACATTTCCTGTATTTATGTGATGTATCGTTTTAAAGCATATAGTCTGACGAAGTCTTCTGTGCAAGATGAAAGCAGTTACTTGTCAATTTGTGTCAAGCAAAGAGTAAAGAACATTTTTTATATTTTGCTACTTATTGCCTCTTCCTTGTTGAATTTTACAGAGGATGAAATAATTGACACAGAAACCAAAAGGGAAAAGCATCTGGTAGGAAACTTTAAAGGGAATGAAATACACAGAACTTCACAAATGGCTTGCTTGTGCCAAGTGCTCCTACTGAAATGCCATCAGGGGAGGAAACAACCAGAAGAGAGAAAAACAATCTCAACAAAGCTAAAAGCCAATATGTTCATGACTGGATGCCAAGATATTAAAAAGAAAGTATGAATGAAATAAAACATGGGTGGTCACTGTAAAAAAGAATATCACAACAAAGAGAGAGATGTAACCAAATATATTAGAAAAAAAAATCAGTAGAATATACTAACATCTGCAAAAGGAAAGTCCAAGCTTTGGATAGTAGACCTAGAGATATGACAGGGGATTCAGCGACTACTAGAAACAAAGGTAAACAGAGTATGGGGGAAAAAGTGTAAGTGACAGCTGTAGAAATGGAATAAAACTGGAGTGTTACAGAGGCACTCCTAAGTAGAACTTTAGTTGCTTTTTTTCTAGCTTGTTTTGTTGTTCTGCCTTTTTAAGAAAAGCTATGGTGTAATTCCCCTGGAGAAGGCTGTTAGTTGGTGTGAATAAATACTTATTTCAATTTTAACCAAACCACTGAAACAAGCTTTCCTCAGAGGAGTTCAAGGGCCAGCTCCCACTACACACAGCTCTGCATGAACATGATCCTAAGCATGCTCCTTAAGTCATGAAGCCTTCAGTATAACAACATCTGCATGTAGAAATAAGTACTGAAGTCAGGTTGGATTGCCAGCAGGTACTGCCTGCAGTAACTAGTTCCATATACAAGTGCAGCTTCCTTCTTACCTAGAAACTCCATTCATTTCAATGAGCTTCAGTCTTGTACATTGTACAATGTCAAATTATTTTCGTGAGGTGAGTTCAATTCTTCTTTTGGACTTAGGCATGGAATCAGTGCTGAGTTTGGCATGCACTCCATGTCTAAGTCCTGGTCTCATGTGTTCTAAGACAAGGTTTACATTGAAAACCTTGAAACTGCATCAGTCCACTGGCATGTGGTCGAATGGCAGTTTTCAAGTTGTCAGAATGTCGACTGTAGAGTGTAACTGCATGTTAATGTGCATAGTAGGAGGCGAGTGAATTCACCTCCTGCTATGTCGAATACATCGAACTACGGATGTCGATGTATTCATTTTCACATTGGTTGCTGTTTCAAAATTCCAAATTCAGCATTTCAGGTGGACATTCGAACGGTCGACTGAAGAGGATTTGGAATTTCAGTAGTAAACCCTGAGACTATATGGGGAGGATTTAATTTTAGCTTAATTCTCAGGGGAAATACATTAGCTTTGGTACAGCAACTTCTTAGCAAGTCTTTTTTTAGAATTGCATGTATGAGAAGTATCATTGCATGCATGAGGTAGCACCTTATCTCAAGGTAAGAATATTATTGAATATGGTCTATCTGTCAATTTTTGTGACAGAAGCTACCCTGACTGCATAGGTTTTTCAGAACTGTTTAAACATAAAGTATATCTATAACAAGTAGACTTGCCAAACAAACTAATAATCCTAGTATGGTAGGCAGTAGTGGAGAATAATGTAATGTCTTGAAATAGTCTGAAGCTTGGTGCTGTAGGTAAATGGCTTTATTGTTTTGCAAAGGTGCAAGATTCTCATTACTATCTACCTTGAAAGGTATTATTCTTATAAACTGGGTTTTCTCAGTTCTGATTTTTTTATATGTAAAATAGCTGTTTATATTTTGGTAGTCTGTAGAATGCCTGGCTCACAGTTTCTGATTGTTAATGTAGCTTTGTTTTAAATCTCAGAAGAAAAGAATTCTTAATTCTTTCTGCTGGACATTATTTTCAGCTGATGAAGATGAACATTTCTGGGGCTGAATCTGAAATCCAGGTCTACATAAAATAGGCTTTCTTTTGAATACACAGAAATAAATAATCATGCTGCATTTCACTGTTACAGGCACAAACGTAATTCAAAATTTCTAAAGACTACTGTCTAAAAATGGAACTATGAAACCATAACTTGTTTTTATTTAAAGTATGGGCACTTTAATGCCACTTATTAATTAGGATATTTTTGTTAAAACGTGGTGCAGTCTGCAGGATTCTAAACCCATTTACATCCAAGGCAGCATGCTTTCTCAAGCACTTATGCTACTCCCGATTTTATTAGTGACTTCCATGACTCCTCAAGCAGTATAGACTAATGAGGAATTGTGAAGGTCTTCTTGGAATTCATAAACCTTATATACAGTCTTGCTAGCCTGAAATATATTGTAAGTATATACTTCTATAGGATGCCACATAATACATTTTTGAAATGGAGCAGTCCCTTGGCCTAGGTGGAACAGTCTAGTAATGCTTCCCTATGTCAGCAGCTCTGCTTCTTTTGTAGGAGGAAACGTCTCTGTGCCCCAAAACATCCACAGCCTTAAATATAGTAACTCTGAGATCCCACAACAGTGCAAAAATGACTAAATCCCCTCATCCCACTGTCCCAGTCTTGGCAAAGAAACATGTTGCTGCTTTTATATCTAAATTAATGGCATATAACTACCCATTGCTTATCACTTACACAGCTACAGATCAATGACATATGCATTGATTTTGCAAACTCTTATTAAAAGAATCAGTAGCACAAATCAATAAACTGCATATCAATTAAATTATGCATATATGGCTGTCATTCATTTGGTTGACAATACAAATGATCAACACATAAATGACAAAAATTGAGCAACAGCACAAATGGTTGACTACACATATGAGTGAACTACTTCTAATTGAATTCAAGCTTCATACAGTGTAGGTATGTAGAAGTGTGTCAGAAAATTAATGTTTGAAAGGGTGATGTTTGTTAGAATGTGCAAGATTATGTTATAGTGGGTAGTGTGTATGTGTTATTTTTCATAGTCTAGGGGCAGAGTTAGGGTTTGGGAAGGGGATAGATTTAGTGTTGTGCCTGTTTGGTATTGTGAGTGTTCTGTGCCATTTCATCTTTATTAGTGGTACTGTTAATGAAAGGTTTTTGTGTAACATAATTAGGGTTAGGGCTACAGGTAGGGTTAGAATTAACACATATGAGGAAATTTGTGCCTTAACCATACACATTGCATTACTAAAAACCCAACCCTTTCCATACCAGAACCACTGATTACGACAAACCCCATTTAAAAAATGGACAAAGGGGTGTTGATGCCAATGTTAGTATGTATCTATATATCTGGAAATCAATACGCACATACATGTAACCCTGATGCAACAAAATCCTGACACAAAATATACTGACACAAAAATACTGACAAAATTAAAACTGACAACTAAAAATTGTGAACATAAAATGCCTCAAAAAAAATGCAAGCCTCCCAAACCCTACATTACACTAATCTTTTTGCAGCCAGTTTAACTTAAAAAAATGAAAATAAATAAATAAATAAATAAATAAATAAATAACAACACAAAACTTTACAATACCATCAGGCATAATTTGT
>NC_056731.1:1697365539-1697378039 GCF_019279795.1 Protopterus annectens
ATACTAATACAGGGGTACCCCATGGTTCTATACTGAGTCCTCTTTTATTCAGCATATTCATCAATGACTTCCACACTTGTCTCACCCATAGTACTGTTATCCAATAAGCAGATGACTCTACTATAATATGATCTTCTAAATATGCCTCTGTACTACAGCAACTTAACCCAAGAAGCATTTACTTCAACTGAATCCTGGATGTCACAAAACCATCGTGCCCTTAATCCCAATAAAACTAAACTCTTAATATTTACCCCCAAAAAATCCAGCCAATTTGACAAGTCTGAATTCTCTGTCCGATCACAAAATAGTACTATTATCGATGTCGTTCCCAGTACCAAATTGCTCGGTATCATCATTGATGATAACTTAACCTTTGACCTTCATATCTATAATAACATCAAACAAATCCATCAAAAACTGGGAGCCCTTTATAGGCACAACTGCTTTCTCAGCTACTCTGCAAAAAAGGCTCTTGTCTCACCATTCCTGCTTCCAACTCTCCTGCATGGTGTCCTCATCCTCACCAACATTCAGTCCTCTCTAAAAATAAAACTCAAGTCATGCTACAACAAAGTTGCCAAATTTGCTACAATTGCTAAATATTCCACCCAGCACTGCTCCACACTTCACCAACTAAATTGGCTTGAGTGCCCCCATCACCTCACTTATTTACACCTAACTATTGTCCATACACTTATTTACTACCCAGCAGCCTGCCCATCCCTTTGTCACATTCTGACCATGTACCATCCTAATCGATTCCTAAGGTCAGAAAACAAAATTCTATTGAACATTGATAAACCTAAGCTCTCAGCCAGCCACGTGCTGTATTCTTTTACTGTCTCCAAGCTATGAAATAATCTCCCTGCCTCACTCAGGGCTATTAGCAATTCCACTACCTTTATAAAATCCCTTAAACTGCATCTCTCCTTACACTGGATATGCACCTGCACCCCTACTGACAACCCCAAAACCTGACCCTCTCTCAGAATCCTTACTCTGTCACACTCTATAACTAGTCTATCTTCCCATTTCCTCAATCAAACCAATTCCTTCTGCTGTCATTTTAGCCTTTGCTATCCCCACCTTAGCCTTTTGTCTCCTCTCTTACCCTTTATGCTAAACGTTTCTCTCTGCAAATAATCTTACTTACATATTTAAACTTTTCCATTCTTACAGTCACCAGAGTAATAAATAATTCTTCACTGTTGTTATCAAATGAGTCAATGTTATTATCACATTATATTCTTTATTTTATGTGCTAGTACTGTCTTATATACACTGCACTTATTGTGTAACATTTTGTCTGTAATTAAATGTGGAGCTTTTCTTCCTGGGCCTCTGCTAAAAATGGGCTCTTCTCAGGCCCAGTGGACTTTCCTGGTAAATAGATGCAATATATAAATAAATAAATATACCAACTCTGAGGTTGCACTACAGATCCCCACTGTACTGTGGTCTCCCACACCTAAATAATGGCAACATTCAAAAAGTTCATTTTTGAACTCTGCAGACACACACACACACACACACACACACACACACACACACACACACACACACACACACACACACACACACACACACACACACACACACACACACACACACACACACACACACACACACACACACACACACACACACAAAACCAGTGTACATATTGGTTAATACATCTTTGGCCGTTTCTCACTCATTTAGTTTATTATGCAGTCATGCATTTTTCTCCCTGTCCCCAAACATCATCCACACCGACAGTTTACAACAGAGAGTTGCTTTGGATACTGTTGGATTATCCTTTGTTTTGCTTCTTACATTTATAATACGATTCGTTACAACTAAAAGTTAATGAATCACTTTATATGGTATTGATGGACTGGAGTACTTTGCACTATCCGGGAAGTGTTTGTGATCCAAGCTTCTTAATGCCAAAGGTTTTGTGCCCATCGAATGCTGCAGAATGAATGATCCTCCCCCAGTATATGTGGGATTGCTATTTCACTGACTCAGGGCAGCAATGAAGAGCCTCTCAGCTAACATATACTTGTTGACCTGAGACTTTCAGTGTCCATCCCATTAACTTGTACTGTTAATACTATATTTGATATAATGATCTGTCTTATGAATTGTATTTCAGTCAGAGTCCAGAGTTCACAGCACACCTTGTTTTGCGGCAGTCAGCAGTTTTTCATCTTAATATCTGCATATTTTATGCCACTACCTTACTCTGATTGCTTAGGAAACCCCTGAAAATTGGAACACTGTTAAGTTCTTTGTGAATGTACTGAGACTTCCAATTCAAGAAGCAAATAAAAATGTAGATGTTACTTGCACAAAATGGCCTGAAAGAAAATGCATACCATATCATTATTGTTGTGAATTTCTGAATGTCAAAAGCCCGAGCATCAGAAATGCCAAAAAACTAATACTTGACACACAGAATGATGAAAAAAATAACTTCACGTTTCTTGTAGGGGGGTGGCACTCTCCCTGTACCTCCAAATTAGAGGGAGAAGCACCCCACACTGCTGACGTTATATATACCAACCTCACAGTTGAACCAACTCAAAGAAGGGCAAAATCTCACCAAAAAGGCTGGTACACATTAGAAATCATGCAAGTAATGATTTCATATGGCAATCAGTGATCGGCATTGTGTTTTTAGTATTTTGGGCTTCAGATGTGGTGACAGACAGGTGATGCTCGAGGAATTTAAACTTAGCCTGCGATACTGATACTCCACCAGATGTCCTTGGATCTTGTTTTGAATGACAGTGTGCCAACTGGCCTGCCAAAACCTACAGCCTTTCTTATAAATAGCATTTTCTTAAACTGGTATTAAACCATTTACTTCCATTTGCCACTTGTACTCTGTTCTATCTTCACTGTCTTCCATCTTGACATCCACCTGAATAAAGCTCGTGTACATGGCAACACAGCAAACCATTATTACATCAGGCTTTCTCTTATAGGTTCATAGGTTCATAGGTAGGTACTAGCCTATCGGCCCAAGGGCCTAAGTAAGCCTAGCCAACAAGGTTCCCTGGCTTACACCACCCAAGAAAGTTAATTTCCTGTGCCCCTGTTGAGCAGAGCCACAGAAGTGATCCCTGGGGTGTATTTTCTATTTCCCATCCACTCATCAAGATTTTTCTTGAAGAGTGCTAATGAGGAACTTTGCTTGACATACATGGGTAGCTTGTTCCAGAGTATAGGAAGTCTCTGGGACAGGAATCTATCCCTCCAACATGTCCTGTTTATTGTGGTGACAAGGTTTAGGTCCCTAGAGCGTGTAGCTCGGAGGGATTGGGATTTCTTTAGGTGTAGCATGTCCAACAGCTCTGGGTTTAACATAACTTTATATGTTAGACAGAGATCTCCTCGGAGTAGGCGATATGATACAGAGTAAAGCTGGAGTTTTTTGAGACGGTCAGTGTAGGGCATCTGTTTGAGGCCAGTAATCCTCTTTGTGAGATACTTCTGTGGCCTTTCCAGCTGCTGCAGATGTCTTGTGAGGTACATTCCAAAAGAGGTGTTGTACTCTATAATGGATCTAATGAGTGCCAAGTAGAGGAGAACAATGACCTCTTTTTTCCTGGATGAGAACCCTTTTGTGATGAAGTGTGCCACATAGAAGGACTATTGTGGCAATGTGATTATCAAAGGAGAGACTACTGTCCACCTGGGCCCCAAGGTCTCTTATCACACATTCAGCATTAAGTAGACTGACGTTTATTTGGTAGTTCATGGGTACAGAGTTTTTACCAAAGGGGATGACAATGCACATTTTGGCATTGAGCTTGAGGCCATGCCTCTGACACCAGGCATCTGTCTCAGTGAGGCCCTTCTGTAGGATGTCCACATCATTTGGGGACTCGACTATGGTGCCTAGTTTGCAGTCATCTGTGAACTTCATTAGACAGAGGCCTTCTGTGTTAGCCTATACTTCAGAGAAGTAGATACCAAACAGGAGAGGTCCCAGGACTGAACCCTGTGGTACTCCACTTGTCACTGGTTTGAAGTCAGATTTGGAGTCTGCAACTTTTACAGTGTGGGTTCTGTCAGTGAGCCAGTTGGCAACACATCTTGTGATGTAGGGATTTATACCTAGTTTAGTGAGTTTAGCTATAATTCCAGAATGGGGGATGGTGTCGAAAGCCTTGGCAAGGTCAAGATAGGCTGTGTGAGCAACCTTACCCTCATCTATGGCTTTGGTGACTGCCTCAAAGAAGTCGATCAGGTTCAGAAGGAATGATCTGCCTGTCACAAACCTGAACTGGGTGGAGTCCAGAGTTTGGAGGTTGCCAATGTCTTTGTTTATGAGTTCCATGATGATACGTTCCATGGTCTTTCAGACCAGGCTCATCAGGCTAATAGGGCGATAGTTCCCAGGATCAGTGGTGGCCCCCCCTTTGTGAAGTGGGCACAAAGCCTGACGTGAGACTATTATTGAACATGGTGCTTAGGTGGGGAGCTAGTTCGTTCTGAAGTTCATGTAAAACGCAGCCTGGGATGTTGTCCTGTCCCATGGATGCTGTGTTTTTGGTTTTAGACAGTGCAGCTTTAACCTGCATAGATGTGATTACAGGGACTCTGCATTCTTCCTGTATAGATATGGGCCCTTTAGGGGGTGAGAGGGGGGTAAAATTAGCACTGAACCTATCTGCCAGGATGTTGGCAATATCAGTTGGTTCTGTAATTTTCGTGCCGTTGTGCTGTAACTCAGAGCAGATCTGGGTGTTGCCATTGAGATTCTTGACATAGCTATAGAATGCTTTGTGGTTGCCCTTAGAATCAGTGTCAATTTTGTTTTTGTAGCTAGCTTTGGAGGATCTTATAAGGGATCTCAGCTTCTTACTGAGGCTGACCCTGGAGATCCTCCACTCATGGGATTTTACTCTCTTTTGCAACAGTTTCTTCCTTCTGTTGTAGAGTTTGTTTACGGCAGGGGACCACCAGATTGACTTCTTTTTTTGGAGGATAGCATCTTGGTTCTGTTTGGGATAACACGATCTATGCTCTTGTGTACGTGCTTATAGAGTGCATTTGTGTAGGATTCAGCAGTCGTAACTGTATTGTCCATCTGCATGGGTGTCATGAAGTTTGCCACTTCTGTCTTAAGAAGCATGAAGTTGGCTTTGGAGAAATTTTTTACCATGGTTTCCTTATTGGTGGGTGTGGGAGGTATGCGGATATCTGGGATGATTACCTTATGGTCGGATCTGACCAACGAGGAGTTGACTTCAGGTGTGGAACACCGGTCACTCATGTTGGTAATGACTAGGTCTAGGATATTGTTGCCCCTGGTGGGGGTGTGGATAAGTTGATCCAGGGCATTGGAATTTATGAATTCCAGAAAGTGTTGAGTGAAGGAGTTGGTACATGAGTAGTTTTCCCAGTTAATGGTGGGGTAGTTGAAATCGACCATTATTAGGGTGTTTGGTTGAACCCTAATATTTTCCAGTATATCAAGAAAAGAGCAGTGGGAATCCTGGGGCATGGTGGGGGATCTGTAGCAAGCTATAATTTGGATTGCAGTTTTTCCCAGAGTTAGTTGCACATGGATAACCTTGGATGCATTATGCTGCACAACTAGCCTGGAGGTGTGGATATCCTTAATGAATATGGACACACCTCCGCATTTGGTGTTCTGGCCCAGGTTAGATGGCTAAAAAGTGTGTTATGAGTTATAGCCTGGTATTGCAGGGGGCACTCTTTAGAGCCTTGAACCAGGTCTCAGTCAATGCACAGATATTGATGTTCTCCATTTTAAGGAGTGCCTCGAGTGAGTGCATTTTGAGATTTAGACTTCTAGCATTGAGTAGCATTAGCCTCAGTTTTTGCTTGCCTGTTCCTGTTACAGTGGTGAATTTGTCATTTGAACCTTGCCTAAAAAATGCACTATAGGGGCGGCAAGACCCTTAGCCAGTATCTGGAATCCCAGGGGGGACAGGTCTAGGCCATCTCTGGCAAAGCATCGTGGTCTGTTGACCATGTCATCCCAGGCAGACAGATACTGGATCCCCTTAGAATGACACCAGAAAATAGCCAATTGTTGAAGTCAATCATTTTGCCCTTGTACTGCAGTATCATTCTGGGCAATGGCAGGATGTTACTCAGGGCTAGGGTCATACCTGCCTGGGCTACAAGATCGGAGAGCTCTTCCATGTCTCTTGTACTTGTTGTGGAGTGACCTGAGTGCGTGGGTTATGTGGTGGATCCTGGCACCCGACAGGCAGCTGACAGTAACCTTCTCCTTGTTTAGCCTGGTGAGTGGGACATCAGTGTGCCTGACTATAGAGTCACCTATGACTAGTGTGTTGGGTATGTTGTTTTGCCTTATCGGCTGTGGTTTAGTGACACACTGAGTCTGTGGGCTATGTGTCATTTGGGTTGTGTTGGGGGTGGAGGTTGCTTGCGTTTCTACTTTGGAGGTCTCTGTTGCTTGAGCAGATTATTATTGAGAGCCTCTGTGAATGTTTTTGTGTTTCTATGTGTGGATTTTGGTGGTGTAGGTTTAGTAGGACTATGTGATGAGTGTGGTGTGGTGCAAGTGTTTTTTCCTTCTCCTCTTGACTGTCAAGTTCAGTCTTAGTTGGAGAGAGCTTTTTCTCCAGTTTGGTTACATAAGTGCATCTCTCACAGGTTGTGGTGTTGGGTGGTAGGAGGAGAGGGTTGTCTGTGTACATGAGGCAATTGCTATATTGCCCCAAGATGCCCAGATTCATCAGATAGACAGGAGCGAACACTGGGAGCTGATCCTTGGACATGCCTGAATAAAAAACTACTTTCCTCTAGACAAGTGAGGAAAGTGAGTATAAGAGCTGTTTTTCTCTAAGCAAGTGAGGAAAGTAAGTGCAAAAACTGTTTTCCTCTAGGTAAAGAGGAAGGTTGGGTGCTGTAGTAATTTGTAGCTTATTTAGTGCTAACAACAAGTTCTGAACAAGTGCTGAGCACAAGTAAGCAAATTCAAGTGCTAAAACTAAGAATCTGTACCTGAATCTTGTGGTAGATAGGTACCTAGTGCTTACCACTCCCACTGATAAGCTAGAATGCTTCCCTCCAACACAGAAAGGCTTGGGGAGCTCAGAAGCTTACAAACAGTCCTGGATACAGCAAATCTCTATCTGGACTAGACTAGTTACAGGAAAGGTGGGAAACAAGCGCAAACATGTACTTTTAAACCAGAAGGTTGAAAGAAATTGAAAAACTGCCCAAACGGCCAATAAACTACAATTTCTGTGCTAGAAACCAATCTTGTGGTAGATAGGCTACCTAGTTGACTTTGTATGTGATAGCCACAATGACATATTCTTCTTTCTCCAACCCTTGCATTTCGTCATTAGTTAGAAGGTACCTAAAAAAGGTAGCACATCTATAGAGGTCTCAGTGCTTTCCTGCTATTTAAATATTTTGTTTCTCTTAAATTTCAGCTGGTTCAGTTCAGAAGCTGCTTAGTATTGGAACAATTTGATGTTACCATGAGTCGTCACCCAGTATCCTATAAAAAACTTAAAATGAACATATTTTATTTAGAAAGATTTAGTAACAGCACAGAAATGCAAAATCATAAGAAGCAGACTAAGAATCTGCACATAAAGTACAGGATTCCTATGTCAGATGCAAGGATCTATAACAATATGAACTCAGTTGGAGTCTTTATTACATATGATGATTACAGATGAATTACCCATGATGTAGGCTGAATATCACATCCATAAGTTTTTACTTTGGCACAAGAAAAGATGGGTTCAAGAAGGCACACTGACTGAATAATATCCATATCCTAAGTGTCAAGCAGCTAGTTTAAATCTCATATTGATATCATTGCTAAGTTAGATATATATCATTCAGATTAAACTGTACCTGGATCTTGTGGTAGATAGGCTACCTAGTGCTTACCAATTTTTTTGGTGAAGTTAATTAAACCTTGATTGAAATTTCCATTAAGCAAGGGTAGATGGTCAATAAGTGCATTCTTTAAGGGAGATGTCCTCCCTCTTAATGCAGAGTTTAATGACAGATATCAGAACATTGTTGCATACACTGTTTTAATAGGCATTCTGATAAGACAGTTATAACATTGCATTTGAAACTTTTTCTTTAAAATTATGTAAGATTTTGTAAGCAAGCATGACCACATAGGTGGAACAGTTTTGCACAACCAAAACACCTGCACTTTGATAAGCTTTTCTTAAGGCAGCTAGTGTGTGTGTGTGTGTGTGTGTGTGTGTGTGTGTGTGTGTGTGTGTGTGTGTGTGTGTGTGTGTGTGTGTGTGTGTGTGTGTGTGTGTGTGCGCGTGTGTTCATGTGCGTGTGCGTGTGTGTGTCTGTGTGTGTGTGTGTGTATGCGCGTGTGTGTGTGTGTGTGTGTGTGTGTGTGTGTGTGTGTGTGTGTGTGTGTGTTTGGCTTTTATAGCAGCAGGATTAAGAAAAATTTGCTTTATAATGATCAAGCTCAACCCACATTGTCTCATTAATTTTAGTCATACCTCTCAACCTCTTAGCATAAAAAATCTGGACAAAGACAAAACTAATGGTGGGACAAAGCCCCAAAGCAGGGACACATTTTAAATATTGCTCTTAGAAACTTAGAAAGTTGCTAGAATAAAAGGTTGTGTGTTACCCTACATTTTCTGAAGGATATGAGGTCTGAAATACAAATGCCTGTCATTATTTAGTGAATTCGGTCCTCACTGATTTGCCACAAAAATCCATAAAATCACAGTTCCCTCCCCTCAGCTCTCCCTCAGGTAATACCATCAAATGTAACTCCCCCAGTATCACCAGGCAACAGGTCCTCAGTTCTCTCTCTCTGAGGCCGGGAACACGGCATGGGCCCAAACAATATCACAGGCTGCCTTTTAAACAACATTGATCATGACTTATCAGGCTGTCTGGAATCACTATTTAATGGTATCCTCCAAACAGGCTTCATACTTAATGAATGGAAAACAGCAGCTGGTATCATTCTGCACAAAGGTAGGCCATTTACATATCCTGAAAACTACACATACATAAGTCTCACTAGTCTCATATGCAGATCCATGAAAAGAATTATCAATGAAATGTTCAATAATGACATAGGAAACCTCCAGACACTGCACCCAACCCACTTTGGTTTCATCAAGGGCAGGTCATATCTACTCAACTTGGTGAACTTCTTTGAGAAGGTCACCAAAGCATTGGATGTGGGCAAAATGGTTCATGCTGCCTACTTTAACCTGGCCAGGGCATTTGACACCACTTGGGCATTGTTGACAAACTCAAAAGGTTGGGTATAAACCCTTATTTCACCTGGTGGATAGCCAGCTGCTCACAAACAAGTCAGATTTGGGGAGTCCACATCTGCCAAGAGGCCATTCACAAGCAGAGTCCCTCAGGGATCTATCCTGTGACCTCTCCTTTTTGGCATCTACTACTCAGAAGTCAAGGCCAATGTCAATGGCCTCTGGCTGACCCAATTTGCAGATGATTGCAAATTAGGAGCAGTTATAGAATCCCCCATTGGCACTAATGTTCTCCAGGAAGGGCTGGTACAGACAAATAACTTATGTCAGAGTCAATGACTAAAATTAAATGCCAAAAAATGCATAATAGTATCCTTCGAGAATTATCCACCCCTAATAATTATCATTTTGACAACATACTCCTAAGAGTTAACCCAGAAGTCAGGGACTTGGGGACATACATAGACAGTAATCTAGTCTTTGCTCATCACCTGTCTACAGTAGTGAGAAAATCATTCTTTGTTATGCAACTTATAAACAATGGCATAGCATCTAGGTCCAAGGAGGTCATTGTTCCACTGTATTTAGCACTCATCAGACTGATCATTGAGTATAATACTGCATTTGGTATGTACCTAACCAGGCACATCCAACAACTGGAATGTCCACAGAGGTTCATCATTAAAAGAAAATATAGCATTAGTAACATGTCCTATAAAGATGACCTCAAAGCCATATCTCTGTTTTCTCTCTCCTACAGGCTGCTGAGGGGAAATCTATGCCTGACATACAAGCCATTGTTGGACCCCACCCTCCTGCATATCTGGAAAACAAACATGAGAATTACTCATTCTAAATATTTAAAACATGCCTGTGATATAAATAGGACCTGCTGGAGGGTCGGGTATGTATTACAGAGAGTAGCCCCTCTCTGGAACAGGCTGACCATACGTATGAAGCAGAGTTCCTCCCTAATGCAATTCAAGTGTAACTTGGACAGTTGGATTGGGAACAGGGAATTCCTCCCTGATTTGACACCTTTGTCTCTAATGGACAAAGGAAGCCTGCAAATGGTTCATTTCCCAGGCCCCTGCTTGTAAATGTTTCATTAACCAAGTCCCTGCTTACCCTTATCAAGGGTACCAGAACAGATATGAGATGCAAGGATAGGCATAAAAAGGCCCTAGTGGTCATTAGCCTAGTAAACACCTATGAGACTATAGAGCTGAGTATAAACTTAATGTAACTACAGACACAAAGAGAATTATAAATCTTTCTTCAGCTATGTCAACAAATTAAGAAACAATGCTCAAAATGTACTAATTATTCCATAATGACCCATATGACATGGCTGATATCTTGGCAGACAGATTTAATTGAATTTTTCCTCACCCATATCTTATTTCTCATTATTCTTGCTACACTACCTTTCTAGAATAATCACTGAAGAACATGCTAAGAATCCCTTATTCAGACTAAACAAGATACCTCTATGGAACATAATGGGGTGCATCCTTATCAGTACTAATTCTGAACTATCTGGACCCCTTCTCAGTCTTTTCACTCTTACCCTCAGAGCTGTAGCTTGCTCATTTGGCTGTTCCCCAATCTGGTGCTCCACAGCACTAGGTTGAAGATCAAAAAAGATCTCCTCTCTTCTGTACAATGGCATCCTCTCTTCTCTCCTAAGAAGGAGAGCTAGATCTACCATATGCCATTGTACTCTATGAGGGCAAGAAATATCAAGGTCTGTTCTCCAATATGGCTCTTCACCATCCCCTAATGCTCTTACACTCTACTCTTTAGTCCTCATGAGGTTCAAAAAATTAAAAAAAAAATGTATCTGCCAATCAGGTCCCTAACTCCACCCTAGTTACACTTCTGCTTAGCTTAACTACAGACTTTGTTTCAGAAGCCTGAGCAGCTACACATCACAGTGATCCATTACATAAAATTGTTCCTTCCTCTGATCCTGATAACTATAGGCCCACTGGTCGCACCATCCTTATATGTAAAGACAAGAGAGTGAATCAAATTTGAACTCATAAATGCAGACATAAGAAAAGATTGCTGACTTTGATCCAAACCAGTTGTGAATGTTGTGGGTACTCTGTCAGAATGTAAAATTACAACTAGTAGTGTCCTACAGAGTCCTGTGTTGAAAAAATCTCCTTTTTTGGCATCTATTTTGCTGACACCCAGGTGAATACCCCAGGAGTATGGCTATCCGGGTTTGTTAATGACTACAAGCTGGGTACTATTATTCCATTATCCACTTATACCAAATTGTTCTAGCTTGACTTTTGCTATATAAATACCTGGTGTTCACAAATGGCCTTAGACTTATTTGGCAGTTCTTGCTTCCTGTCATATAAACAATTTCCCTCTACAGGCTGACACTCAGAATAAGAGATCTCAACACATACGTGGATAGCTCTCTCTCATTCAACTACAACATCTCCACCACTCCTTTTATCTGGCTAAATTAATGTCCAAGGGAATTTCTTCCAACTCTAAAGATGTTGCTATCCTACTGTACTCATCCATTTTAGACCTGCTATTGAATACAATACCCCTTTTGACATGTACCAAACAAAACACATTACTGAACAAGAAAGACCAAGATATTGCTGAGAAAATCAAAGGTCTTAAAACCCTCAGATATACTGATAGATTAGCTCTACTATCCTTATATTCTGTGGCCTACCAGCTCCTTTGCAGTGAACTATGTCTAGCCTACCATGCCATGAAGAAATCAGCTTGTTTAGTCTCCCTTATATTAGCAGGACCAGTGACATCTCAAGGACCTATTGGAAAAACCTTACTCTAGACCAAGAAATTAATGGAACGTGCTGGAGGGAGAGGTTTATAATTCAACACATTACTCTATTGTAGAATAAACTTCCTCTGTATATATATAAAGCATAACAATATTATGGCCATCTTCAAAACAAACTTACATGAATGTTTGTGTGATGAAAATACTGCCAGCCCAGGTAGCTGGAATTTGTAAATAATTATATGTCATTTGTGAATATCAACATGATTTATATAGAAGTGTGACTGGTGTGGCATCTGCAAAGAGGAAGGAGGACAAGGAGACCTGGTGGTGGAATAAAGAAGTACAGGAGAGTATACAGAGAAAGAGGTCGGCGAAGAAGAAGTGGGATTGTCAGAGAGATGAAGAAAGTAGACAAGAGTATAAGGAGATGAAGTGCATGGCAAAGAGAGAGGTGGCGAAGGCTAAGGATAAAGCGTATGATGAGT